>NC_048415.1:6074014-6081735 GCF_013103735.1 Etheostoma cragini
CAAACTGATTTGCTTTTTACTGGAATGATTTTGAATGTGAACATTACAGTACATGTGGACATACAATTCCCAACCAAGTAATGCAATCCAACCAAAAAAATGGTGGATTGCATGTTTTGCACGCAAATACCTGTAAAACTGAAACATAAACGTCTATGCAGTTTTTGTAATGTCAACAATAGCAAATATTCTGAAACCTGGTGTACTTTGATTGACTGCATGTACTTTGTGAAGTGAAAACAAGTGTTATTCTTTGACAGAATAATTTCATTTTGAGCCAGGTTTCCAGGGTTTTGGTAAAGTTAGTGTGTGCAGAGAAAGATGTGTTATATTTTAAAATGAAGAGCTAGTATATATTCAACAAAATGTGTTTTTGAGAAGAAAATTATCCATTTGGCCAATTGTGTTTTGTAGGTGTGAGTCTGTGTTAAGAGTTTAGAAAAAGTATCTGAAGTATGGGTAAGCGGTTGTTAGCGATTAAAAAAAAACTAACAGTGAAATAGTTCAAGACGTGTTTAGGTTTAGAATGCTATGAAATGAGATTTTACAACTCAACTTGCTACTCAACAACACGGAAGATATCATGGTGGTAATTTTGTTATTATTTGTCACAATCACAAGGTGAACAGTGTTGTCCTCTGTGTTTGTTTTCCGGCTGTGTTGCCATACTGGTCCCTGTTTTTTCACAAAGGCCTGAAGTTGGTCTGAACCCCGCATAGAGGTGAGCCCAGTCCTCCAAAGGTAATTTGTATTATCTGCTTGTGTTCACAATCTCATTATTTCAAAGCCAAATGCCAAAGGTGAGAATTGGAATGTATATTGACAGGTGAAGGTTCACCACGTTGACATTTTGTGAGTTCCAAAACCAGTGGGGCATACAGCTACATTGCTGATAGACTTGTTTCACTTGGGCTTGAGGAAAACATCTTAATGTTCAACTGACTTTTATCATTTTAAATTGGGGAACAATGCACCTGAAAGCCTTTTTATAATCTGTGTATGTGTTCTATCTCTTTGAAGTGATTCTCTTGGGTAGTTTTCTTTTTCTTATTTTTGTACACCAGTTCAACCTTGAAAAACACCAACTCCCTTTTCATCTATAATGAATCCTAATCAGCCATAAACATTCTTGTCATCTCAATGGTGTGCCAGGGTAAACGAATTTGTGCAAAACTAAAGTATGGAAAATGTGTATCATCTAATCATCTGTTCTGTGCTTTTTACACTTTGTTATTTTAAGCATTTCATAAATTAAGATAAGGGGCAAAAAATTATACACAGTTAATCTTCTTTTAAACTGCCATACTGTATACTCTTGTCACACTGTATCCTCTCTCTCTCTCTCTCTCTTGTGAATCCCTTGAAAGTACACTTGTGTTTTTGGTTCTCCTCCTACAAAGCTGATAATGCTTTGATATGGCATGAAAGAGAATAAATATCACTTCCATTTTACCAACACAGCTCTAGCTATGTCCAAATACACTGATATGATCAAATGAAACCCACGTGAAATGTAAGCAGTAGTGTTCAAATGGATTATAATTAGAGAGAGCTACAAGCCAATCTGACAACAGAGCATGTGAACAGCAGCTGCTGCACTCCAAGCAAATCTTTATTCATCAATGGGTCGTAAATGTACAAACTCTTTCTCTCTCTCCCACACACAAACACACACGCACACACACACACACACACTAACACACAGCATCTGTGACATATACACATAAATCAACTCATCAATGATCCCCCAGCACCATTCTCCCGCCCTCTGCTATTGGCTCACAAAGCAAACCACAGACACAGAGCAACCGCAGACAGGATGTACATTTTCTTTCTGTCTGCTGGACGGTAGTGAGGTGCTGTCGATGAAATATGGACTTGCTCTTTCAAGGGAGAGCAAATGCCAGACTGTCACACATTCTGCTAGGACAGACAGCAGTGAGCTTTGTTACACAGGATCTGACATGTGAGCTTGTTGTGATGAATGTGTAAAGTTTTGGGTCGATATGAATGAGCTGTTTCGAGCAAGAAGCCCGCACAACACGGTTGCATTGCTTACTGTAACGCTTTGGTGCACATCTTTTTGATTAATACGTCCGCTACATTCAAGCCATTGCCAAATGAGTTGCTCCAAAGCTAATAAAACCTATCAGCTCCACACAACTCTCTCTGTATTTGTCAGTATGGCTAGGATCAGTGGATGGTGGCAACTGGTGACTTTCCCGCGCAGAAACTTGAAGATAATTACCTCTTCTGAGAGTCCATCATGTTTTTTAATCCTCCGTGTCCACCTTGGCTTCAAAGTGACTGTGTGGAGGAGGGGTGGGGGGGGCGTGCCCGACAACATGAGGATTGTATTCGGTGGATGAGACAGTTCAACACAGATACAAAAGCTGCAACATAAATACAACAACACAAATACATGAGGAACAAGTGAGCGTGTTGTTGACAAAAGGAGCCAGAGGAGGAAGTTCTTGTACGTCTGAGAAGTAAGTGAAACATGGTTCCTGCAAGGTTCCTGGCTAATTACGATGACATGGTTGGTCTGAACAAAACCAACTCAGAATTTTACCATGACCATGCTTCGTGCTTACTACTGGAAAATTAAATAAGTAAATAAATAAATTTAGACAGTGGACTGAACACTGTATTTAAAGCCATGTAAAAGTTTTTGTTCGTAGATTATTCTTATGTTACCATTTGTACAGTCTATGGTTTTGTTGCATGTCCTCACTGTTATCCTACAATTAGGCACACACACACACACACATAGCCTAAATGTAGTATACACACATGTGAAAATACAAAGCAATTGAACAACGTTGCTCATTTGTTAAGAACATAGCGACAGTAATCATAATTAGCAAGGAACCATGTTTCACTTTCCTCCTGCTCATCCGCCGGCTATGTGTGTCAACAACACGCTCACTTTCCTTGGCACTCACTTCCATTGTTGCTAATGTATTTGTGTTGTAGCTTTTTTGTTTAACCGTCTCGGCCACCGTACTTGTATCAAGTGGACACACTGACAGTTTTGTTGTCATTACTTAGAATTCCTCATTGGGCAACAGAAACGACACACTATAGCTTCAAGGAGTTTGATTATGGACGTCTTGTTGCCCAAATCAATTTGAACCTTTTAGTGTTTTTTCTTCTTTTCAATGTTTTGCCCTCAAGTCAGATTTCCTTTCTCTTTGCACACTAAAGATGACGTTTTTTTAAATGTGTGTAAATATATATAAATATATATATACATTTCCACCTATGTTTTTTTAGGTCCACTATTTGTCTGAAGTTTTAGCTCATAAAGCTTAACAAACAAACTTAGGAAGTTAGGAATACAAATTAGTTTGCAATAAATCCATAACAGATGTGGGAAGCTTGCATGCATTTGTTCCGTCGTCTGTCTTTTTGTGCTGATTCAGTGTGATCACTCACGACCCTGATTGCAGCTCAGTCACCTTGCCCACTGTGATGTATGAGACTGTGGCTCATTGAGCACAAACAAGGATAAGACTTTATGGAGAATTTAGAAAGACTAGTGCAAAATATGATTGATAAGCAGATGATCCGATGAGATGAGATAAGATGAGATAGTTCTTTCAAGTCATTTAAAAAAAAAAGAAACAAAGACCTGCATCTCAAGGTGCAACTTCATGTGATAGAAAAGAGATGGCAAATGCCAACATTACCATATTTTTGATTACTATTATTTGGTGAGAAAAAGAGAAACACAAAGCAAATGGTTGTGAAAACACTCCTGCACCTCCAGCTTTCTCTCTGCTCATTAGACATGCACATTATGGCAATACATCAACTGTGTCACAGAACTGTAGAGTAGAGGTCTTCAAGGATCTACCTAAACCCTAGGACCTGAAAAACGACCAGGGACCCATGTAGGTTCGGATCCAAGGTTTATACGGTCAACTGTGTCTGGGCCAGGACCCGTTCTATTACCACGGGTCCCAGGTCCGTTTAACATGATGTGTAATACCTGATCAAAGATCAGACAGGCTGATCAGATACTGATACTTTATCTGCATTTTGTCTCTGGGATCTTCGGAGTGTGGATGCTTCTCTCCAGAGACTGATATTTTCCTGATCAACCTTCATCTTGTAAGTCTCTACATTTCAATCCGCAGTGTCCTTCTTCAGGGTGTTGAACTACAGCATGGGCAAAGCTCATGTCAGCATCCTTCAAACCATGAAGGGTAACAAAAGTAGAAAACAATTAAGACCAGTGGCACTCAGAAAGTGCTCAAAACTATCAAGACTATTTTATAATTCACTACATCAGAAGTATTCAGGGTCATTTGTCTGAAGCAAAGCTATTTTGGGAGTGCATTGATGTAAGCAGCACTAATGGTGCCCATGCTAAGAAATCTTCATTAGCGCCACAGCTGGCACTGCAGCCTGACATTTATCTGGAACTTATCATTTCAGATATGAACTTTCTACTACTGGATTCATGTTCACTGAGCGTCTGAGCTTTCAAGTCCTGGGGGCCCAGATGCACGTCATATTAATTAACTTACCCCCCCCCCCCCCCCCTTTTAAGATACCTGTTATGTACCTTGTATTTTCTGCATTTGTTTTTGTTAGTTATGTAGATATTTCCATTTCTGTCTGGCATGTTTTGTAGTGTGTTTTCCATACACATGCCTTTTCCTGCACGCACAAAATTGACAAAAAAAAGACTTCATATCATTTCAGGATCTTTGCCAACAGAATATGACATACATCATTTTGTCTGATTGTTTGGCGAAAAAAGTACATCATCATCATTGTTTTCATCACCTTGTAAAGTATATGGAATAAACTCATTCCAATGGTTGGTATTGGGGCAATGTTGAAAATATAGTTTTTCCCAAATTTGTAATAAATTAGGTTGAATTAGGTTAGCTAAACATTTAAATGTGTTAATAAGCTAAAACAAGTAATTCCGCTTGTTATTGTTGATTCAGATTTTAGATTGTGGGAGGTGATCCACCAAAGCCTAGCTATGTGGTCAGAACAATGGGAGGTTGGAGCCGAGGGTTTTATTTTTCCAAAACAAAGGGACATCGGACTAGTGGGCTGTAGTGGTGCGTCGGAGAAATTACATGGCACCCTAAATGCCACAGAGTAAATGTTGAGCCTAGTTACCACAGTGTTGCTAGAAGTGGCTAAAATGCATAAAAGTGGCTAAAAAGCAAAACTAGTATGCAAGTTTTTTTTTGCTACTACTTTGCAAGTATAATTTAAAAGGATCTGCACACCCACACAGGTGTTTTCAGTTATCCTGCCTAATTACACCTCTGCTCAGGTTGAAGCTGGGAGGAGTTGGTCTGGGTTCTCCAAAATGTCATGAACTTGTGAAAATGTCGAAACATCCAAATACTTTTGAAAGCTTTACTAAACTGTTTGCATGTGATCACGGTTGAGATAATCAAAGTGTTAATATTCAGGCCGTTCCTGGTGCAAAAAATCACAGGACAGTGAAATAGATGTTAGTCTCATTCAGGTGAACAGTCTTCAAGAAAGAAGATTACTAAATTTACTTTGTCCATGAAATAAGCAGTAAACCTGGATGAGTATGAGGATGTGTTGCAGCTAACATTCAAAACTACTTTAAGGAGTGATTAACATAATTATTTGTCTCTGTTAGCTGCTCCATTTTTTACAAGCAGGGGCAGATTAGATTATAAAACAGAAATCACCCATTATGTTTCAGCTTTCATGAGAAAATGGTTGTAAAATACAGAGGTCCAAAGAAAACATGGAAGGATGGATGGATGGAGTGATGTTTTACTGCTACATGTACTTGCATTGCATTTGTGGCACAATTTCACACTAAATGTCCATGTTCATTTCAAAAAGCTAAATATAAAAAGATCAAGGTAACTTTATTTATACCCAAAGTAGATCTGGTAAACAGTGAGTGTTGAGTGGGTCAGCCTCTTTTTGACAGTAACGGACATGTCTTCTGGGAACGTAGAAACCTTAATAGGGGATTTTTCATGGTACAAAGTCCTGCCATGTACTCCATTGCAGTAACTCCAGGTGATACAAGTGAAACAACAGGTCAGATTCCAGGAAACACTCTGGCCAATCAGAGCAAACTGGGCTTCGTCAGGAGGGAGGCTTAAAGAGACAGGCGCTTCTACAGAATATTTCATACAGAGGGTGAATACAGGTGCAGCAGCCGTGGGCTGTATGAGAAAAATAAATAGTTTTTAGAACAGTAAAGCAGGTAAACTTGTTTTAGGACAAACACAAAATACAAGTTTTAACCTGAAAATGCTATATAATAGTTGCCCTTTAAAGAATAATTGAGGGACATTTCATACAAGGCTCTACATCTACCTGGAAATATGGCTTGTTGCTGTACAACAACAGAAAGGAGCAAGGTGATGTAAGGAGGCACAGAAGGATGGAGAAACCTGATTGGCAGAGCTGTAATCAGAAACATAGGGAGATGGGAGATAAATGAATGGACAATGAGTCGGTGAGGAAGGAAATTATTTGGAAGGAGGAACACAATGAAGGGAGGAGCGATGGGATGGAGAAGAGTGGGCAGTGAGAGGAAGGGGCACAGAGAGAATGAAAAGAGAATGGTAGAGGGAGGGACAGATGCAGAGAACGAAGGGAGAGATGAGAGGAAAGGGGTAAGTGGTGCTGCTGTGAGAAGAAAATGTCATTGGCAAACACACACACACACACACACACACACGGTAGAAGTGCATGAAAAAGGAGCTGAATAAGGGAACACCCACAAGCCCCAGGATTTGTGTTCAAGTGTGTTGTCAATAACCTGTGTGTGTGTGTGTGTGTGTGTGTGTGTGTGTGTGTGTGTGTGTGTGTGTGTGTGTGTGTGTGTGTGTGTGTGTGTGTGTGTGTGTGTGTGTGTGTGTGTTCAATTTGCTGCCAGAACATGCATTCAAGTTATTCCCCATAAATGAAAGTGATCCATTAGCTGTTGTGAGAGAGTTAGCAGAGCACAGAATCCCTAAGTATGGCCAGATGGACTAACTGGCTGGCAGGAAGTAACAGGCTGTACGCTTCTTTTTGATTGGCTCTAATTATGATCTACTGCCGTGCCCAGAGAATTGCTGACTGGGTGATGTGTGTTGTACGTGTGTGCGGGCACACTCGTCTGTGGTGAATTCAGAGTTCTTGGAGGGAAAATAGGACAGGCTAAGATGTTAAGCAGGTTACAAAAAGATTTTGGCTTGACGTGAAGATTATATGAGGACACAGCTATCTGAAATAGTTGTATTTGATCCGGTTCCAGATAACAGTACAGTAGTTCCTCGTTGTAAGTAACCTGCTGTTTAGAGGCGCACAATTGTCTAGAGCTAAACAATTCCAGGGACACAAATTAAGACAGAATGAGATGATATTCTTTCCGGTTCTGCCACGCTGTGTTCAAGTATTTTATTCCATCTACTCATGAAATACAGTGGGAAAATATTCTATTCACCTGAAATTTGAATTAATTTAGTAACTGTCTTGGAGCTTTGGAACATACCGTATCACATAGTGTTCATCAACAGATTGTTCGTCTGTCATGGAGTTAGAATCTGAGAAAGCTCAGATTGGACAGTCTGCTAGTGGTCTCAGTTTACCATGTAGAGATCTGAGGTGCAGTTCGAGGTCCTCTAAGCGATGTTGGGTGATGTCATTTTTTGTTGATGTTCAAAGTATTGTCAAACAAAACGGAGGCTAGCTCGCCCCTCCCT
>NC_048415.1:6081745-6119176 GCF_013103735.1 Etheostoma cragini
CTTCAACGCACTAACCCCCCCAACCCCTACCATCAAATCCTTCTTGTCGGTTATTGGATGGAACACTGTTTATGTTTCGTGGTGCAGGTTGGCGCAGTTTGTTTTTGTTGCTGTTTGTAGACCCTGGGCTGTCTACACAAACCACTTTTCTTTTTTTTCCCAGTGTGTTCAGGGGACAGGCAGCTCGCGGATAGTGAGGAGATGAAATTAAATCATCGCTTACAGCACCTTTAATCATAGTCCTCATAAATTGAGTTTAAAATCCCAATGCAAATCTAGCAAAAGAAAACGGACATCGGCGAAAACACATGCATCTGGTGGA
This sequence comes from Etheostoma cragini, assembly GCF_013103735.1. Lineage (NCBI taxonomy): Eukaryota > Metazoa > Chordata > Actinopteri > Perciformes > Percidae > Etheostoma > Etheostoma cragini. The sequence goes on from NC_048415.1 coordinate 6,082,068, forward strand.
ATTTATTGCGGCAACAGAGCATCCCGGAAGTGGAACGTCAAGGAAATAGACTACACCTACTCTGGCTAAATTAAACAGCCAGGGGCACTTTATTTTAAAGATTATTTTTTGGGGCTTTTCCCTTTTATTACAGTTGATAGGCATGAAAGGGGGTGAGAGAGAGAAAGAGATGGGGGATAACATGCAGTAAAGGACAGCAGGTCGGATTCAAACTCCCGCCACTGCAGGACTCAGCCAACATGGGGCGAACGCTCTTACTGGGTGAACTGGAGGTCGCCCTGCCAGAGGCACTTTTAAGTTGGAGTAAACATATGTACTGGATGCCGAATTACAAAAAATAAAATAAAACTCAGACAATACAAAACACAAAATGTCCTCTCTTTTTTTGTCCTCCTCCCTTTCTATTCACCTTCTATCTTTTTGAATTCTCATCTAATTTTTCATTACCTCTTTTAGCCTCCATTCTCCTCATCCTGCATTACTTATGCTCATCTTGTTTTTACTTCTTCTACCTCATCCTCTTCCTCATCTTCCTCCTCCCTTGTTCTGCTCTTCCTCCTCCCTATTCTCCCTCCACTTCTCTTTCCTCTTCTTTCAGTGGGAGCTGCTCTACATGCCAGGCCTTTCCCCTCGCCTTCTCTTTTCATCCAACCTCTAATCAGATCAATTCACTATTTCATTCACATGGATATAATAAGGTGATTATGCAGGGGCCCCACGCTGCTCCTATCCATACTTGGATTCTCACACACAAACACACACAGACACTGCCCCTTTAGTTCTGATGGAAGTTGACATCGCATTTCCCTTAAAAATTCTGGGGATGTCCTCCGTCAGAGAAAGCTGGCAACCTGGCGCTCCCCCGATTAATTTGTCTCTTCACTTCTAATCAGTGTCAGGATAGAGGACGCAGAGGTGGAGGAACGAGGCAGAGGAGGAGGAAGCCAGGAGAGAGGAAAGCAGGAAAGGAAGGCACTTCTAAACGTTTCATTAGTCCACCTGGACCCCTCTTTTAATCAAATCCCAACAGCTCCACACACTGATGAATTTAACTTTATGGTTGATTTCTTCATTGCTAACATTTAAAGTAGAATTCCGGTCAAAACCAACTCGTAGCTCTGTTGTTTGTAAATGTGGAGTGCTGTCAGTAGCGAGACAACAAAAACAATCGGTGCTGCCTACACCGTGTTATCCTCCTGCTAGAGTTAGCACCCAACGGGCTTAAACAGGGCAATACTTAAATGTGTTGTTAGCCTCTTAACATGTTCCATATGTCATTAAAAGTGCCTACCCATGAGCTGTGATTCCTTCTGGGTAGGCACTTTTAATGAGATTTTGAACATGTTTATAGACTAAAAACCCATTTAAAACTTGCCCTGTTTGAGCCTGTTGGGTGCTAACTCTAGCAGGAGGATAACACGGTGTAGGCAGCACCAATTGTTTTAATTTTTTTTTTCTCACTGACAGCTCTCCACATTCACAAACAATGGAGCTAAATGTTGGAATCTACTAGTTGGAAACTAGAATTCTCCTTTAAGCATGTGTTAAAAGTAAATTGCTCGGTGGAAATATCCATACTAAAAGGATTGTCCTTTAAGTAATTAACAGCAGTTTTTTTACACATTACCTGTTTGTAGAATTACTTGTAAAGATGAAATAGCACGATGTCTCTTTTTTGGAGTTTTTAATCGCATTACACCGTTTGTATCAGCACATGGGGTTTAGGTGAGATGTGGTTACAAGATCTCATAAAAAATCAATAGGGTGGACCTTGAATTTTTTCCGAGGCAAAAAAAATTACTTTTGTGCTCAATTAATACTGTTAAAGTCAACAATAGGTTAAACAGAATAGACAAAGAGATTCCAAATATCACCCAAAGTAAGTAAAGAGCCAGAACTTTACCCACAATGTTTTGATCCAACAAGGATACTCTTCAAGTCCTGTCTCTTTAGCAATACAATGTTTCAGTTGGGAGATTTAGATGATGTGCTGTATCTATTTGGTTGTGACTTTAGCTTATTACATCTTGTTAAGATACTGTATATTTTTTTACTTTGAAGGTGGATACAGTGCTCATCCTTGTGAACTTTTTGGGACTTTTATTTTCTCCATACAAGAACAGTTAGCTAACTAGACTGTGGACGCTTCCGTTGCTATGTCCCATTATAAGGGTCATGACTGGAACTTTAGTGTAAGTCAGTCCATATGACTGTTGTGTCTTGGAGTTTTTGGTTAGTGTTTTTTTTTCTTGTTTGTGAGGAAGACCGATATATACATATGCGTGTATTGTTCAGCTCCCTTGTAGACCTTAATCCACGCCTTGATGAGTTCAAGGATAACACCTTCTACCACGTCTGACCTTTTACATTGTTGGCCATTGCTGTTTGTCTGATAGCTTATTTAAGTTCTTGATGATGGTCTGTGCTCATGATGGTCTAAATACCGATAAATTCACCTGAAAGCTTCAAGTTGTTTGTCAGTGTGTACCTTTCTCAGACTGCCCTCAATCATTTTCTTTACAAGAATTCAGAAACAAAAACAACTTCTTCTTTTTTTTTTTTTACTGTATTCAGTGTGTCGTAGTCCAGGGATCCACCAGGACACTAAACTGCAAGCTTGGAACTTTCACTCAATTTAAAAAAGAGAAAGCAGATCATGGGAGGGGAGCGAATAAAGAAAATCACAGAGAAGTGCTGATACATAAATGCCTCGGTTGGGTAATTGAACACCTGGCCATATGGGGGAAAAACATTGACTGGTTGCAGAGTCAAACACTCCCATGAAAGCAAACCATGCAGCCTCATGAAGCCTATTATTTCTCACTCTGTGCAGGGATGTTGCAGCTCATATGAAGCATTAGAAGTAGCGCGGTGAGTGACAGAATGCAGACTGTTTTGAATAATGCAAACGTGTAGGCTACATAAGGACAAAAATATTAACCTCTTCCATTTGTGCAGTATGCACTTGTTTAGAAGGGGGGGGGAAACAGATCGGAAACTCGGCACAAACTACTACTACCACTACTATCGCATTTTTGTTACATTTCCATTATTGATTATAAGGATCTCTTATCACTTCAACCTTCAGAAGTTGAGTTCACTGTGTGCATACAATGAGAAGACCTTTACCAAACACCACCACCATGCTTATTATTAGTTTTTATAAAAGGCTGCTCTCTAAATTCAGTTTACAAATAAATGTGAGCAGGTTGCAAAAAAGATTTTTTTATTTTATTTTCTCTTCATAACCTTTTTGCTTTTTCAGTTGCCCTGCCATTTTTTCCCTATTCAGATGTTTTACAAAAAAACAACTTGAGTCATCCACCGACCGCACTGTCAAATCCTTCCTATATAATATTTCATCTCAAGAGGAGAGGAAAGGAATGGATGGCTTAGCAGAGCTAAAGGGCATAAATAAATCTTTTTGCTGTTTACAAATCTTGGGGGGTGATTGCTAATAAGATGTATTTTTTTTCATTTGAATGTTGCCTAATAATGGATTTTCTATCAAGTAAAAACTGGTTTCCAGCCAGCGAATCTGTGAAATAGCAAAAAGGAGACCATCTGGAGAACCTCTGATAAAGAAAAATGCTGCCTCTTGTGATTTGCTTAAAGTCAATGCATAAATGACTTATTTTTTCTTCAATGATAAGAATTATTTGAAGTCTGTGTATTGACTACTGAGAATTTCCCCTGCCACCCTCCCTGCAGTATTTTTGGTTATCTAATTCTAATTGTTTGTGATTTGGTTATAAAGACCTCACTTATCTTGTCTCTTTTCCACCCTGATCACTCATTGTTATTCAGCCTCTTAGCTGCACAGCTGCTGTCTGGGTAGCAGCCTGAGGCTGGGCCAAAGGAAAACATCTGACTGGGATTTGGGTTGAACATTGGGCTGTGTTTAAATCCCAGGTGTAAGGGAGGAGCACAATCAGCTGCATGCCCATACTGGGTCCACTTGCCCTAACTTTGACACGCAGTGGTTCTGTGGAGCGGTTTCCACAAAGGACTTAATGATTGGGCAATTCTGCACCTGATGATCTGAATTATAAAGCACTTTGTCACCAGGCCAAGGTATATTATGTGGTCTAAGGAGAGGTAAAGGAGAATTTGGAAATGGGGTTTGGTGATCCAATGAGTCTTTGCTCACTCCACTCCAAATGTATCTAGGGGCTTAATGGGAAGTTGGAGAATAAGCACTCAGTATCATTGTTGAGACTGTTGAAATTTTGCAAAAGTTGTCTTCATAGCAATTTGAACTTTTAGGCACTCTACTGACAAAAACATATATAAGAGAAAACTTATAATGCACACTAATCAAACAAAACTGCAACAGCAGCCACATAGTCATTGTGTAATCACTTTCACTCAAACGTGGAGCCGTGAGGAGCAGTCGTTGATGTTGGAGTCATTACGGCTTAATGTCAGAGAAGAGATCAGCAGACTAACATGGACGGACTCCCCCCTCTTGTCTCTTCTTCTCATAATTACTATTGTTCATTTACTGTTGGTTTCTATTGCAGAAACACCAAGAAAAAATCCACCAAAGACCATCAGGAAGGCCATTCACGAATGTTAGTTTGACTAAATACAATCATTTTACCCGCAATATTTATGACTCTGTTGGTGGCAAATATACACCTACACCACATAATCCCCAAAGAACTAAAGCCAGTGTTTTATATAACTGGAAAACCCCCAAAGTCTCAATGTGTAATAAGACATTCTACAATTTTGCCTCTAATTGTATAACCAGGATTCAGTGTTTTTTTTCTTCTTTTTGTTTGAAAAACATCTTGTTATATAATAACATCTTGCATTATCTTACAAAATAACGGGTCAGAGGTAATATTTAAAGTGCTCATACTATACTCATTGTCAGGTTCATAATTGTATTTAGATGTCAAAATATGTTTACAAAGTTCAATTTTCAACAAAACACTATATATGTGTTTTACTGGCCATTGCTTCAGCTCCTCTTTTCCCCCTGTGTGTTTAGCTCTCTGTTTTAGCTACAGAGTGAGGCATCTCACTTCTGTTCCATCTTTGTTGGGAGTTGCACATGCACATATATGGCGTGTTAAAAAGTGACTAAAACTGACACGCATTTGTCAAGGAATAAAAGGCTGGACCCCAGTAGAGTTGTTTTGGAGCAGTCTGTGAACAGTGCTTTTCAGATTCAGAATCAGATAACTTTATTAGTCCCCAAGGGGCATTCAGTTTGACAGGCAAACAAATCCATCAAGAGTTAAAATGCATTGCCATACAATGTATATATTGTTTAAAGAATAATAAAACAAATAAGTACTGCATCAGTCATACATTACGCTGTATACAGATGCTTCTCTCTCTCCCATAACATTTACACATGACCCAATTATTACACAGACACACACACACACACTATGTGTACATTCACATTCACCAGTGATGGAACAGAGCAGCGGGTAGTTATGTGTATTAATTTAACAACCTTGTATGATGTTCATTTCTTCATTTTGTTTTCTGATAGCAGTGGGAGATGGTGAGTCCCTTTCGGGTGGACTTTGAGCTTTTTACTTTGTAAACCTACAGTATAACACGCACACAAAGATATGAACACACATTAAAGGAAAGGGGAAAAGCCAAACAGCATAACATGAGCAGTTTAAATGATTTCCACAAACTCTTGTGTGAGGTTTTCACTCATCCAAGTGCTTGGAGGTAGGCATTGAAGGCTCAATGGCTCTGTTTGTGGCAGGTCGAAGTCAGCAGCATATGGCTGCTGAGGGACAGTGGTATAGGCCAACTATTTAGCAGTCATGTCAGGTTCTGATGGAGGAAGAAGGAATAAACATCCACTCAAGACCAGACAGATTGGGCAAAATGAACTTAAATAGTATTCCCAGTAATTTATCCAGGCCATTGTTAGTGCCAAATAGGAGCTAACCCACTAATCCAACTTAGGCCTAGACATGCATGACTCTGTTGTTTTTGTCCCAAGCTTTAGCTACCAGGAATAACTCCAAGAGAGGAGCTTGACAGAGTGTATCCAACTTATTTTCAATCTGCTGTCAGGAAGCAGCCTGTCGCGCTGAGATGTAGAGTGACAAATAGATGCAAATTCAACGGACTGCATTAATGTCTGGCTCAAGCGATTATGATGACAGAAATGGAAATCATGGTATTTTTCTTTCTTTTTTAAGACATCTCAGAGTAGGGATCTGACCATTCAGTGAATGGAGGAATTAAGGGTCATGGAGTACAAATTGTAAATATTCCATCATCTCTCAGAATAGAGAGAAAGTCCCTCTTGGGGAGATCAATCAGTTTCTGCTTTGAGGAATAGGAGGATAAGCCACTGAAAGAGACTGATGACATTTCAAATGAATAGAGGTACTCACTACAGAAGTCTCCAGTATTCAGTCTACCCTGCATCTGTCTGGTGTAAGTGTTAGACTCACTTGTCCAGTCTAATGAGCTCTTATGTCAAGTGCAAGTCTCAAGACTGTCAAATCCAAAGCATGTAAGTCTAAACTGAAAAAGCCACTTTTCACTTGGGAAATTAACAACATGTTGTAGAAATATGTTTACTGATGCAGTTATTGCAAAACTGAGCCTGCCATTAGAAAGACGGCTGCACACCATTTTGAGGTCACAGTGCGCCTGTCCGATCCTGCAAACCACCATTAAAGGTCCCATGACATGGTACTCTTTGGACGCTTTTACATAGACTTTAGTGGTTCTCTGATACCGCATCTAAAGTCTCTTTCCCAAAATTAAGCCTAGGTGCAGAATTACAGCCAATAAAGCCAGTCCCACAATACGCTTTCCTTAGTATGTGCCGTTTCTGAGTCTGTAGCTTTTGAAAAGGCAATTTGACAGGGTCTGTGCTTGTTTAAAAATTGCAATTTGTCTCAGTTGACTTATGACAAAGAAACATGGACAACAAACAGAATGTCGTAGGTAGTTGTTGCTTCGTCGTGAGCAGATGTTAAAACAGAATGAGTCAGAGATGAAGTTAAAAAGATTTTTATTTATCTTTCAATTAAGACCGCGGAGGCAAAATAGAGACACAAAAATTAAAAAACTTATGAAGAAGACACACTTAGAAGAAAATAAAAGGTAATTGACTGGGGGATCAAAAAAAACTATCCCATAATGTAAGAACACAACTGTTCACTAAATTGACCTTAAATCAAGTCACTACACTGAGGGCATCCAACAGACTTACATCCTGCCCCCCCCTCAAGCAAAAGAAGCTGCTAGATTACTCACACCTGCAGCTCGCCCCTCTAATTGGAACATTCCGAAACACAACATAGTGCAGGGGTGGCTCAGGTGAGTAGACAGCCCGGGCTTAACTCAGCCAAAATTTCTCTAGCTATTAAGCTAGACATTCACAGAATATTATATAAACACACATATGATTAACACTACACAGACACGTAGGTATCAAAAGAAATACTTGGTGCGTAATGTTTATCGCCAGTAATGGCTGTGAAACAAACTGTACGATTTTAAACATTAGAGAATAATGTATTATTGTATGTAGCTAGCATATAAATCCCGCAGTATTGGATGTTAAATGTGCACCCGAGAAAGCTATGGGATTACTGTGGGGAATTGAAGAATGGTTAACAGATGTTTTGTAACCCATGTGATAATCAACCGAACATAACACTATAAACAAACAGACGGGCAACATTTAAGGTCAGTCTTTCAGAGATAAAGTTGGTAGTGCCTTGTTCCCGTGATGGTAGCCATGCGCTACGTCACACAGAACAATGCAAAAGTGGGAATTTATTGCCATGAGGTCAACTACAGCTGAGTCCCCACTCCAATTTGTAGTTAGAATAATGTTAATTATTGATGACGTGTTAATAGTGTACAGCTGAAATAAAGTCCTGCAGATGCTTTGCACTCTGGGGCTTACATTTTCACATCACTGTTTACCACTATTTATATCTGTTCTCTGGCATTACAGACAACTGATCCAAATAACCTAAATGAACTCTCAGACAGGAAGTCCCACTTTTACACCACTGTGCATGTTTTTTGTCCTGTGTGGCACAACATTTATTACAAAAACGTATTGGTTGTGCTAGCCCCAACAATCAATGATAATGTAATGTAATATGTCTAGTGGATAAATGTACACTATCATGGTTGATAATACAGCCCTTGGTAGGCTAAAGATCCTAGCTTGATCACTTGAGATGAATCTCTTTCAGGTGACATTTTGAGTAAGATCAAGTTACGTTCATGGTCACTGGGCAAAGAACAGCATTAGCATTCAGCATGTGCACACTCTGGCTCTCTAACTGCAGGCCCTCCACACATGACTGCGAAGTGACTTAAAAGATGAATATAAAGTCTCTTTATGCAACATAAAAGTGAATGGTTGTAATTCCTATCTTTTCTCTGACTACAATGCAGAGTGATAATGCTGCAGATTGGATACTAACTCTCACCCTCTCACTGTACTTTAATTACTTTATTTGGGGCTGATTGCCTTCACTCCAAAAAGCATTACAGTGTGCGTGAGGTACAGGGAAGTCATATTGAGGTCACAGTAGATTCAAAGCATTGAAAAAGTGTATTTGTTGATTAGGTGGCAACTGAAACTCAAAGGTTTTGAGAAGCTCAAAATGGGAAGCAGTTTGTCACACGCAACATGAACGGCCATAGTAGTATCTATCTATCTGTCTGTCTATCTATCTATCTATCTGTCTATCTATCTATCTATCTATCTATCTATCTATCTATCTGTCTCTAACTATCTATCTATCTCTCTCTATCTCTAGAATCTGCTCAAGTGCACAACAGCACCTCTAGGTGGAATCTTTTGACATTACATACAGTAGCCTGTTTGAACTAAATATATTTTCACTAATTTACATTTTCTATGGGTTTTCACAATGGAATTCTCTGTTATATATGTAACATTTGTTCTGCATTCCTTCAAAAACTACAATAATGAAATTTGTTTATATCGAGTTATAAAGGGGGAATTTTAATAAAATAAAAAAGTAACACGATAGCAGTGTTTTGAAGGAAAACGTACTTGCAAGATTTTCAAAGTATTGGAGAACCATTAAGGCCACTATTGTTCTTGTAGTAGATCTCCCCACGTAGGAACCTTTTGATTTCCCACATCCTTTCCGCCGGCGGAATATGTTGGTACACCGTTCCACTCACTCACTTCCTTCCCACGTGAAACGCTCCATACATGTGAGGACATCCACATCGGATTTCTTGGCGTTTTAAACAACTAAGTCCCATATTGTCATCTCATGATTATCGATAGCAGGAGTATGGAGTCAGCAGATGAGGAGGAAATGCTCGGACAGGACTCTGAGGAGGAAAACAGTGAGTTATCAGACGATGAGGTTAGTGAACCATTGATGTGCTAACATTGGCTAACGTTAGCGAGCCAAATCTAACAACTGCAAAACTAACGTTATTTTTGCGGGAATCTGAAAAAGTGCTGCTTGTAATCCAAATAGAACAGATGAGACAGACTTGCGACCTGTTTACATTAATGTTATGTGATGAGATAACGGTCAAAAGGACGGTGTTTAGAATGCTCATTCCCTATAATATGTATTTATGTACATTGCACATACTCTCTAGCTATATCGTTTCCTCATAATGTGAGCTTTTATTCCCTGGTCATTATTTTGATATTTTGCCGTTTAAAAAACAATATTATACATATTGTTTGTTTATAGCATTATCATGTTTTATCATGTTCATGTATTTTTTTCTATTCTGTATCTGTTTCTGCACTTTTGCCGGATTTGCTTTTCCAGTTTACTTATACTAGAAAACCTAACGTTACTTGACAAGACACCTGAAACTGAGACTGTTACTTTGTTCTATTGTGCTGTGTAGGAGTTTCTACGTTGGCATCAAGGTTTTTTGGAGGCACATTTTATGTAACAGAATTGGCCTAACGTCATACCTATAACCACATTTTCTTTTCTTTCTTTAGCTTCAAGAAGCCTTTGCAAAGGGCTTGTTGAAACCAGGGATGAACGTTCTGGTGGATAAACCCAAAAAGTTTGTCAACAATTTGGTGAGTGAAGTGTTAATTTCCTGTCCCGTTTTGGTCTATATTAGCTATGGAGGCAATTAATAGAAAACCTGATTCACACAATCGGAACACTTAATTTTAGCAACGACCTTTTGAATATGTTTGAATACATCAAATCTTGCAACTGTTACTTTATTACTTAAAGGTGCCCTGCCATACAAAACCATTTTTACTTGCATTTTTTTTAATAATGTAAGGTCCATATGTGTTTATGTTGTGAATGTGGAAATGAACTGCTACCTCCTCTGTCAGCTCTAGCCCCTGAAAAGAAATAAGCAGAGAAATCAGACCAATTTAAAAAAAAGCTGGTCAATCTGATGTCATGTTGCCTGAGCTCATTACTATTCACAAGCTCCCCCAATTGCACTAGGTAAAGGATACTGATAGCCAGGCTCTCATTGGCTAGCAGTTAGCTAATGAGAGTTGTTATATACGAATATCAATAAAAATTGTAACAAATCGAGCTGAGTCTTCCTGCAGGCTTTCTATACCACACTAGAATGGCTTGAACCAAGGTAACAAAGTCCCTTTTCCACAAAAAAAAAATTCTGAAGTCCATTGTACAACTTCAGACGTTACCACAAAGTAATGAAATACGTGTGGCAGGGCACCTTTAACACACACAGATATTTGGTAATAACATTGTCTCACACTTGTGTTGCAATGCAGGAGGGTTTGAAACAGTGCCTTGCTGGTTTTCGCAAAGAGCTTCCCTGGGTGGAAAGGTTAGATATGACCAACCTGCCGGCTGAAGACGTCATTTCCAAAGCTGAAGGGAAAGTTCCAAGTGCGGCCAACGGAGATATCAATGCAGATGATGATTTCCAAAGAGAGATGTTCTTGTGAGTGACCATAACTTGATGCAACAACATGTGCTAAAAAGTAATTGTCCTTTTACAGAAAGTTTACCAAACAGAAACTTTTTGTTTTATATTTTGTAATAATTCATTTCGAAAAGGCTTTCGAGGATACATGGAGTTTTTTTTTTTTTTTTTTTTTTACTCAATAACAACGATGTAACGCTGCCACATATTTAACCCCTGCATGATACATCTCCGTGTTTGTACACTTATAGCTACCGTCAAGCTCAAGCTACTGTTCTAGATGCATTGCCTCTCCTAAACAAGCATGGCATAGCCACCAAGAGGCCTGACGATTACTTTGCAGAGATGGCCAAGTCCGATCAGCACATGCAGAAGGTGAGCTGGCTCTCGAATGTTACACTTGTATAACACACGTGCCGTTTTCACAGATGTAGTTAAAGCAAAACAACAAGTTCAAAGTCATACTCGTATGATTCGGATTGGTCAATCACTGCATTTTATGGTCTGTTATTTCTGTACAACAGACCGTTGCTTTGGGCGGCGTTTTGATAAGACAATGTAGGACCCATTTTTAAATCCATATTTGTGCTCATACAGCTGATCAACGGATCCTATAGGGAGAGGGTGGAGGACACGGGGATCGCTAACAGCACCAATGGGAATAGTGCAAACAGGACATTAGTTAGGTCCGTGTTTAGCTTACCGACCAGGGCGACCTGGCTTCCGCCCGAGAGTCTGAGACGCACGCAGGCATTATCAGAGGGTAACATCTGGAGGAGTAGCTGTGTAATAAGCTGTGTCATACGTGGGATAAATTGGAGTGAGTAGGCCATTACTGTGAATGGAACCCCTTCAGGCTGATTCAAGACCTGTATCACCCTCTGGGTTCTATTTCACAATAATATCTGCTCTGCATTATCCCTTACATATAATTCTGGGCGATGGAGACACTGAGAGCCTTTAATTAATCTATTATCTAGTTGGGCAGTTGACATTTTATCTCACACATTGGTTTAGGAGACCAGCACAGTTGCTCTGTCCTTCCTATTGGATTTCAATCCTGATCTTTGCGTGACCAAAAATGTTTTTCTGTCCAGATCAGGAAAAAGCTGATCTCAAAGCAGCTGATACTGGAGAAGTCGGAGAAGGCCAAGAAACTGCGTGAGCAAAGAAAGTTCGGCAAAAAGGTTGGTCCCTCTTTTCAAAGCTTATTACTCCTGTAGATCTAAACGTCTTGTGGTCCAGTTTTTAAAGTACCTTTCCTATGTGAAGAATAAAGTCGCCTTTCTATGAGGACTATATCTCTGCAGTCCCACTGGTTATCATTGGTTTATAATGGAAAGTATGCAAAAACAGATGCTAGACCAACGGCCACATTTCCTCTTTTGGTGGGAAGAATTAACATGAATTTTGAATGTGTGCTAGGTCCAAATAGAAGTAATCCAGAAGAGGCAGAAAGAGAAGAAAGCTATGATGACTTCTGTAAAGAAATACCAGAAAGGTGAGTTTTTTTAGAAGTGTGGTTTTATTCACACATTAGTTTCCCTGCCTGACAAAGGTAAAAAATGTATTGCTGTCATTTATTGTGTTCCGGGGAAAAGGAACATCTGTAAACTGCTGTAAAGGAGTATAAATATAGGTTATCTGTAAGTGTATCAGTTTTTGTTCATATTTAGGATTATGATTTCTGATTACCTCCACTCCCAGGAATGACCGACAAATTGGATTTCTTGGAAGGAGACCAGAAGAAGGGCAAAGACTCTTCTCAGGTCCCTAAAAAAGCGGAAAACAAGAAGGGGTAACGTTTTCCATTTCAGCTGTGCACATTGCAGTCATACAACTCAAGCACGAGATTTTATAAGGGTTGATGTTTGTTGAATTTTCACAAAAAGCCAAACTTTTGACTGTTATTTTGACAGCCTCAATGCCAAGAGAAAATACAAAGACCAGAGGTTTGGCTTTGGAGGCAAGAAGAGCGGAAAGAAGTGGAACACCAAGGAGAGCCACAACGATGTTTCCGGTTTCCGCGCCAAAGTGGCTAATGCAAAGGGCGGCAAGGGCGGGAAGAAAGGCGCCAAAGGAGGAAAACAAAATGTGAGTCACACACATGCAAAACACTGATTCAATAAATGTAGAAATTGTCCCAACGTTAGGTCTACGGTGTGTGCTCGGCTCTGTGGAGAAGTTTAAAAATAAAAATGTTTTTCCCTTTCAGAAACGCCCGGGCAAGTCGGTGCGCAAGAAGATAAAGTCTCGCTCGTAAAACCTGACAGAGGCTGGTCAATAGGCTGGACTTGGACAGTCTTTCTAGGCAGGGTTTCCCCCAGTCTCTCCCCCGTACACATCAGGAGACATTAGGAGAACATGGGCTTTTCTTCTACTCTTTTTGTACAACATGCCTTCTGTTGATTGAAATGGAGGACCCTTCAAGCCTCATAGAGTCGGACGTCCTGCCCTTTTGCTACGGACGCTTTTGTGAAGAACATGACTGGTGAAGAAAAGGTCTCTCCTTGCAGAAATAGTCAATCCCAAAGTGGACTCCATAGAGCTACCCACACCATAGTCTTTTTCCAAAAAGAGAACAAATTTGAATGTTAAGAAAACTTCTTTTCTTCTCTATAAGTTGATATAGACCAGTTTTATTGTCTATGGACATATAATTGTCTCTCCATATGCGTATTTGATAAGGTGCTAACTACACCAGCCTCCTTGCCATCTGTTTTACATTGTGTGCTCTTTGGAGTTTGGTGTACTCTGTTTTTTGTTTTGTTTCTTCTAACTCCTTCTTGATTCACAGATTGTCTCCCATGTGACATGACATTTTATAATATTGAGCAGCTGTTAGTTTTGCCCTTTCCTATAATATAATTAGTATGTGATGGGCACGTCTGCTTTGTATAGGCGTGCAAATGTTGCCCCTACAAGTGTTTTTCTTAGCTTGCTAAGCTGAAAATGCAAAAGGGCCGTTTTGGCGATGACACCTGTATGTTTATATGATCAACAAATAAATCTGGACACAGGTTGCTCAATTTTTGGAGATTATCATTATTTCTTTTGGTCTAACTTGTTGACCGCAGGGCAGATTCTTTATGTTTGGTGACATCAGAGCAGACTCTGTAGAAATTGAATCTCTGGTCATTGCGGTTCGATGGGATCTGATGAAAAAATAATGGACAGTATTAGTATTTGAGTACAATCTGGGGATAATTTAAATTGTTACCATTTAAATAAGACCATCATTGGATTTGATTGTTGAATTTAATACAATTTTGGTACTCCAACTAAGTGCAGGCTTGCTGCTCACACTGCCCTCCTGATTTCCTGCAGTTTGGCTATTAATTCTTCTGACTTGTTTTCCTCACCAGTGGAGTTGACACCCATCCTATTTCCTGACTCTCAGTTTGTGGAACTGCATATTTCTTGGTGGGTTCCTGGCGGGCCCTGTGGAAGGCCTCAATGAAGTCCGCTGGAAAAGTGTATTAGCGTTATCAATAACAGATTTTATATGTATATGTAAGTAATTTTATTCAGAAAAAGAGACAAAAAAACTTCATCAATGTTAACTTACAGTTATCTGCAACAACTTCTTTTGGTTTCCTAGACATGGGTTTGTCAGCCAGGACATGTACTGAAATGTAGTGGAAACAAAGTGGTGGGGGGGGGGGAGCAATTTTAATGCAACAACTTATTCACAATGTAATGTATCGGTAACGTTAAAGATATTTTAATTAATGTTACTTTTGCAAGTGGTGCTTCCAATTGAAGTATTATTGGTACCTATCTGTTCACATTTGTATCGCACGTAGCGGTGGAAGAAGTACTCGGGTCTTTTACTTAGGTAAAAGGTACTATAGCTCTGAAACAATACTAAGAAGTCCTACATTCAAGAGTGCGAAAGTGTTAACAGCAATTTTGACTTGAAGTACTTGGACAGAATGGCAGCGCTCAAGTTTTGTGAGGGATTTAAAAAAAAAACAAGGACATTTTTATTTAATGTCCGTTTGAGCTATTTTTTATCTAACGCTAGCTAAGCTAGGCTACAGACTCCGAGAAGACGGGTGAAGCAGGACAGACTATTTAACTTACATTTCCGGCGTGGGTTGATGCTGAACTCCGTGTGGAGTTTCTGTTGTCTTTGCTCTTTCAGGATCGTTTCAACATGAATTGCGTTTTGATGGACTAGGTCCAGTTTCTCCTTCCCTGCCATGTTGTTTTTTAAACGAAACAAATCAGCACTGAAGCCGAGAGCTGGCAAAACAAAGATGCGAAGGAGTTTATTTCTGATTTCCGTTACCTAGCAACTGTCAACACCGCCTCGCGCTGCAGTAACGTCACTCGAACACACGGCGGAGCCGCGCGCTCAGATTTAGTCACTGTTGGATGAGTACTGCTGCCCTTCATGCACAAATGGAAGTAATCCTTTTATAGCAGTCGTGGAAATGAACTTATCACACTCTCTCATGTACTGTACGTAAGTACCATTTTCAGGTACTTGTTGCTACTTCAGCATTTCAATTTTTTCCAACTTATTCTTCAATACAATTCAGAGTCCAATACTATTAATTCTAATTATGCTTATTTACCAAACTTCTGTTGATGCTTTGTTTATTCATCACACTTACTGTCTAAATGGGATCACTTTATTTTATCTTTTATAATGTTATTATTCATTCCTTATTTTAGCTTCCAGAAGGTGTGCTTTAAATTGTGATGCTACTACTTTTGTTCTTTTACTTGTAATAGTATTTGTGGTATTGCTTATTGTACCTAAGTAGACGGTTTGAGTAGGCTTTCTTCCACCACTCAGCTACATCACATCATAAAGTAGAGACTAACGCAGCAGCAGATACAAACTCATTGTAATATTTCTTCTGTAGAAATATTGATTTTAAATGTATTTTAATAGTTAATATTTATTTTATATTTATTCCCTTGCATACCATATTATTCTAACAGTTAATACAATTTCTTTTATTAAGATCACTACAATTAATAGTCTACATGCTATAAGACTGAAGTGAACAGTATTGAAGAGGAGTAAAAAATATGAAAACGAGGTGTATTTCCTCTATAGTTATTGTTTAGGCTGAAAACAGCTAAACAAAATTTTCAATTTAAGGGTTGTATACAATACTCAGAGCTTTGTAGTCTTCCTACCGAGTTCATTTGTTGTTCATCACAATAAATGCTGTTTTTCCGTCAAACGACAGCTGTTTTGTGCCATGTTGAGAATGCTTGCCTGAAGCAAACAAACCCATCAAAATGAGCGGAAAAGCACTGAATGAATGAATAGGCTACGTCTAGACTAAGAAAATGTAGCCAGCCTGAGTTCACATTTTTTATTTTTTATTGTATATGTTCTCTTAGGGCGACAGTTGACATTTGAGGTATTTTTCTCAGTTCACTTAACATGACAGTCTGTTGTATGTCTAATTCCTGCACACTCTTTCACTGCATGTTCACTAGCCTGTACAAGTGCCTGTGTGTCTGCATGGCTTAACAGCTGGGAGCATTTTACACTATGACGAGAGCAAACTTTAAAAAAAAGTATTGAGCTACCCGAGATGACCAGTGACCTTGTGCCAGTGCAGTGAGTGTAAAAAACAAAAAAAAGTGGAGTGACATGTCTTTACGTTGTCTTTTAGTGCACTTGACTTCCCCAGCTCTCTGCGGTGTCAGGGATCACACATAAATAGCAGTACTTTCACATCTTGTAAATAGTACTTGTGGTTGGGTGCATTGATATACTTTCAAGGCTACAGTTAGAATCCTGCCCTGTCTGCTGACTTCTCACCACTTGTCTCCTCATTTGGCTTCCCCACCTCCTCTTCCTCCAGCTTTTCTTCCCTCACACTGTCCCATCTGCTCTTCTTGGAAGTAATCACTTTGTTTTTACGCACTCCCGTTTCTATCTTTGTGCGGTTCTGTGAGCTTTGTGTTTATGTGCTTCTTCTCAGTAACAGACAGCTTAGCGAAGGTTGAGATGTCTTGCTCTTGGGTCCTGTCTCTGAACCGGATTCACGCTTTATTGGCCCTGCGTGAAATAATAATGGAAACAGGTAATAACTCAAACACTGGAGGTGGAGATTTCAGTGATTTCAGTGTGGGTGGGTGACAAGTCCCCTGTGGTATTTGAGGAAGAGTGAGCAATATATATTATGAGAGGATGGGAGGGCTTGCCGTGCCAATCTATATTCCCCGGCTCCTGTCACAGTGTCGGGCCAAGTTATCATAGGAGCAGCTTTTGAGTTCTTCAGGCTGGGAATAGTCAAAGGCCAGTTTGTGAGTTTGTTCAAAATCCAGTGTCACCCACATGCTGGGGAAGGTACTACACATGGTGTGTGAGTTGATTGAATGTGACACATACTCAACTAACTATTTCCCATTCTCCCTCATGTCAAGTAAAGTGTGTTAGCAGCTTGGGGGGATGTAGTCTCCACCCTCCCATGAGTGTTAGCAGGAAGGACGCCTTTTGTCTGGTTTGATGTAGCTGGAGAGAATCATTAATGGCTGATGAGTTTAAGGTTAAGTGTGGTGAAAGCATTATCCTGGAAAGATTTGAGAACCTGATTAAATGGCATTTTCCTTGTTGTCTTTTTATCTTGTTTTATAGTGTATTTGATTACTTATTTAGTCTTACAGTCTTTGTCTTTCAGATTTGTCCCTTAGTTGTTGGTCTTGTGAATTTTGCATATTTTCTTGCTATTGAACCTGTGTAATATGCATCATTACTAACCGGTGTAATTTTGCACAGCTACTAAATGTGTCACATTGCATTGTGGGATTGTTGGCAGAAAGTAATGAACATGCACGTTCTTTCTTTCCATTGTAGGAATTATTTGAGGGCCCTAGAGCATACATTTCAATTCTGAATGTGTCCACTAAAATGGCCTACAGCAAATGTGCACTGTAGTAAATAGGGAGTGATATCAGCCACAGCCAACGGGGGTGTTCTAGAGAGCACTCAACAATCTGAATTAAGTAGGAAAAAAGTTACACATCATCAATACAACTTCTTTTGTAATTTTTGATTGGCTTCCTGTTAAACCCTATTCACGCTCAATTGAAGTTATTTGGCGGAAATATGTCATAAATTATGTTGTAATTCAACATACTTCTGAAAAGACTTAACTGCTTTGGTGGTGTGCCAACTTTGTTTTAGTTTTGAGTGATGATGATGTGTCATTTCAAAAAATCAAAATTAATGATATGAAGTTTTCACACCAAACACACCTACAATTTCCAATTTAGATGAAGTATTTATCAAATGTGTCCATTCGTTATGATTATAGTTGTGCCCAAAAAAAAGACCAAGACATGATGAACGTTTTTCCCATTGCTGTCATCTCACCTTATATATTGGGCAAAGCAAACATAATAAAAGTCTTTCACTAGCTGAATTTCAATGCAGGAGAATTCTCTCTGGTCATACTGTTCGGGAAATTATACAATTTAGGGAAAATAAGAGGGCAGTTGGTCCATTCAACTTTGAATCATCAAGATAAAAATCCATCCTAAGAGCGAAGGAAACCCTAATAATGTAAGGCTCAAGGAAGACTCTTTGTTCACACTATTAAAGCTATAATCAAAATATTTCACGTTTGATTTGATTTATTGGGATGCCATTACCCAGGGCCATAGGCAAAGCTATTCATGATGGAGTACACCCCAAGCTTGTGCAGCTATACAGTACCAATAATTATTATTACATTAGAACAACCACCAAAACACAACAATCAATAAATACATCACTGAAAGAAAAACATCAAACAAAATAATAACAAGACACAACAACAATCTACACAACACACTATAACACAGGACATACTTTAAATTATTCACAGAATGTAGAGAAGAGATTGTGATATTGATCACTGATAATATGACCAAGCAAATGCACAAATAACACCCTCAATGATAATAACCGCATTCATTAAGCATTAGCCAATACAGAGTACTTGGAGTTTAGAAGACATAGAGACATTGCAAAAAGATCTCTTTAGAAATACACACAGAATGTCACATGCAGTGCAAGTGTGAATGTCTTTGCTCCTGTGTTCCCCTCACAGATCACTTCCTTTCGTTCAAGGCACCAGCACCAGCCTCTGACCTTCGCTAACACGACTGTTTTAATTACCAAGTGGCCTCTATTGCCTGTTAATTAAAAACACTATGTCATGGATTATTCAGCCATTTCCTCCATCATTGCTCTAACATAAAACAAACTAGAGGTGCACACTTTTCCCCATCACACTCCATCTAATCCACTCTAACGTGTCTGATGGCTAATGAAAACCGCTTACACTTTCTTCAGTGAGAGGACATGTTTGCTGAGGTTGTTAACCTTAATAAAATCTATCTTTTTTTTTTTTTCAGACCGGTCATTGGAGTGTCTGTGACTGAGATTCAAAGGAAGCTGTACCATTTTCAATCAAGCACCAGTTAATAAAAATGTAAATTGACTTTCTGTTGCCCATATGCAGTCTGGAAAGGTTTTTAAAAGAGCTGCTTCCATTGAAAGTGCACCAGTATAAGGAGTGAAAAGCAAACAATGGGGGAGTATGGTAAACTTCAATATTAGGGTTTGGGTTGCATTTTAAATGCCCAACAAGACCTCCACCCTGGACAATCTTGTCTCCTCCACCAAAAATAAATAAATACCACGATAACACGAACATTTATTTATTGAAAAAATAAATTTGGTCTGCAGCCGCTAATGCAATATAGATTCAAAGCTGAAGTTTCTTATCTAACAAAAAAAAATCTACAATTAATTTTGGAGAATAGTGAGCTGATGCTGTGCTCTCCTGTGAAGACCGTGAGACAGTGGTTTTGTGGTGTGGTTCTGGACCCCCGTGTGTGCTCTGTCTGTTGCAGCCAGTCAACCAGAACAGTAATCTAACAGGAGATACAAGCCCACCCATCTCAGCCCTTTGTCTCCTCACGTACTGCAATGATAATTTATCTCAGTTTTTTATCCGATTTTCTTGGACCCCATGAGGGACTGTGGGTGTTTGGTTATCTGATTATGGATTTTTATCTTCCTCTCTTTTAAACAACTCGTGTTTGGAGAAGCAGGGCACCTTTACGCAGAGGCACACACATACAAACGCACACCTCTGCTGTGTGACTGTTCTATCTATTCACCTTGCACTGGAAACAGCAGGTGATAGCAACACCACATGTACTGGTACATAAACAAACACACATGCACACAGGTTGTTCCAGTTTGTTTTGATAGACTTGTAAATGTCTGGGGCTCCCTGGAGACATCGTGGTCGTGGGAAAAGCTGTCTTCCCATCAGATGTAGCTCTGTGTCACCATTGGTCTTGTCTGTAATCTCCTGTTTTGTCTCACTGAAGGAGACTTTCTCAGGTAGGACGGAGCACAGCAGAGATTACTGCAGTATAGATTAGGGTAGACGTCACTGCAGATGGCTACACCACAATGTTAGTTCCTCAAACGTAATGAAAATAATAGGTGAAAAATGAACAATATGTAGGTGAACACCCGACTGTTGAAATGTTTCATGGCTGTGAGACTTTACATTAGACATTACTTGGAAACTAGTTAATTTGCCAAACAGACACAGAAATCGCTTATTTTTTTCGTTTTTCTTAAGAACACAGTTGGTTTGGCTTTTACAGGCCGCCATTGTAAATAAGTACCTGTTCTTAATGACTTGCCTGTAAAAATAGAGGTGAAGTAAAAAACAATCACTTTTTTCACCACCATTTTCTTAATGTTCAGCACAAGTAAAGGAAGTGGTGTTGCAGTTTTCAATGGAAAAGGCCGAAAAGAAAAATAATTCAGCATTAAATAAAAATTGGAAATGGTGAAAGTAGAAATAGGTATATTCTCTTTTTCAGCAGGAGCCCGGGTGGCGTTATATTTGTGCCTCACTCCTGAGTGTGCAATGGCCCATTTTATGCAAAGACTTGAAAACTCAGTTGTGTCCAGCAACACTTTTAAGGGGTTCATAATCAAATTGTTCCTCATGTTGGCCTCCTGACTGCAGGAGTTTGTCTCCATTAGCAGCAATGGCCTGGAGTCTGTCAGGTTGATGGCTTTTCTCTGCCTTGCCGGCAAGCATGAGCAGGTGAATAGCTCATGTTAGCTGGGTAAGTGGTGGCAAGACAGGAAGAAACAGGGTTTGTGTGTGTGTGTGTGTGTGTGTGTGTGTGTGTGTGTGTGTGTGTGTGTGTGTGTGTGTGTGTGTGTGTGTGTGTGTGTGTGTGTGTGTGTGTGTGTGTGAGAAAGGCGGTCTGTATGGATATTTGAGACGAAACAATGTTTTTGAATGTCAGATTGTTTGCGCACCCTGACTCCCACCCCATTGATTTGCTGAAGAAGTTGTGTTTTTGCTGCCTCAACGCCTCACAAATCACCGTCCTTGTGTGTGAGTGTGTGTGTGTGTGTGTGTGTGTGTGTGTGTGTTTGGCCTTCTGGTGAAGACAAAACCACCCAGAGTTCATGGCACATGCATGCATTGCACATACATACACATACAGAGCACACTCCTGCAATTCATCATCTTTTTATCCTAGCTCCAGACGTGGCCTCTCGTATATGTGGGCCGGTGTGCGCTGTTACTGGATTAGTGTATTTGTTGGGAGTGCTCCGCGCAAGCATGCTCTCAAACAAACACTCACTCAGACATCTTAGACATTTAGGGCAGAAATATTGTTCACGCAAGTACGTAAATGCTGACGCTTATAGCTACATTGCTGCATTCTTGAATGTGTGAACTGAGAACACACAACACATGCGTAAGCTGCCGTCCGAGTGTTGACCAGAATCAGCAGGAGTTATTTGGTGAATACACAACAGAATTGATTATGGCATGAACGGATGTTGAAAGAAGCATGACAGCACACTAAGCAACCTGAAGGATACACCACCTGTCGGCAATCTGTAATCAGTGCCCTCATCAAGTTAAAAGGAGCACCTGAGTTTTCACCAGTGTTTTCAGAAGCAACTTTTTATTTGGTCATTTGGAAGGGAAAACACTGTTCTGAAAGATTCCCAGACAAATGAACTGCTAAAATCTGAACCACAAGGAAGACAGCCTCATAAACCCAATTAAATATGCATGTATTGTTTGAGGTTCTCTCTTTTTAAAAGTGAAATATGTGCTTGCCTGAAGACAAATTTTGAGAAAGCGCTGTTGAATTTTACCCCCTTTTCCTTTCTGAAAACATTTGCACAGCCAATTTTTAAAAGACTTGTTTTAAGTTAAAGCTCTGTGTCCTTAATCAGTTAGCTTCCAGCCTCTTGGAGTCATCCAGTTTTGTACACAGTTTTGGTGTGTTTAGCTTCTTTCACTCCTCTGAGATCGTGTTTAGTTTCCTTGAGCCTTCATGCCAGCTCAGCCATGACTTATTCCCAAATCATAGTGTAACCCGGTTTACAGTACAGGCTTCAACAGTCTTAGTGTTATTGTCCTATGAGTCTATCCACAACATTCAACTTCCAAGATTGCTCCGTTGCCAATGGAAATACTGACGGATATTACTCAATTAGGCCGGATATCCGCTGCCTTTAGGTCTCTTCGTGTTGGCATTTTAAACTTCGGTCAATTTATGAGGACTATGGTTAAACCTTCTGAGTTCTCTGCAGGGTAAGTCCAGACAGCTAGCTAGACTATCTGTCCTATCTGAGTTTTCTGTTGCACGACTTAAACAACTTTTGAACATACACACCAAAAGAAGTTACTAAGGCAGAGGAAATTCCAATTAACCAAAGTATGTTTTTCTCCCATCCCGGAATGCTATGTGGACTAGCCAGACTCTCCTCTGCAGCGCTGTGGATGAAGGTCTGGCAATGCAAAACTGTTGTCCTATATTCATATAGGCCAGTTTTAGTACCATTTTGCGAAATTGTCTATATTGACAAGCAGCTGTAGAATTGCAACCATTTCTATTTTCTACTTCACTCTAATCAGTTTGCTGCCTCACTTTTGCTACCATGCTGCTGCCTGTCTCATTACATGCTGTCCTGCATCAGCCCCTTTTGATTGGTGTTCCTCGTTTGACTGATGATAGGCTAACTGGCCTTCCTCATATTTACTATGTTAATGTCTGTCTGCATTTCGCCCCAGTTACCGGTTGCAAGCACCAAGACCCCCTGTGTGTGCCTGATGCTGATTGTCATACTCCCACATTTACCTTTAAGAAAAATTGACATGTGTCCCATGAAGCAAAATGCACATCACTTTGTCGTCAGCTGTGTCTATTTTTAACTCCAACACGAAGTTGTTTTTGAGGTTATAAGGGAGAAGACATGAAATGAAAAACACCATACAGCTTGATATCAATGCAGAGAAGTGAAAGTATTAGTTTAGTGAGTTCAAAAGAGATTTGCGACCTTTAAATTTGTTCGGAAAAAAAACAGTTTTTTAACATTCTGACAGGTTGTCAGCAGCACTGAGTTCAGTTAAGCCTTATTGCAACATGAACCAATCCTTTTTTTAATGATTTCACATCCTTTGCCACTGTGAACAGATCTCATTGAGACTTTAATGGAATCCCTCCCCTTCTCTTTCTTAAACATCTTGTTGTGAGACATTCATTTGGAAAGCCTCATTAATGTAGCAACGTGAGATGAGCCATGAATCCCTGTCCATGTAGTTGCTCATACGATCATCCCCATAATAACTTTTCTGCCAAAATACTTAAGGGACCCACAATTCAAAGAGACGTTAGGTATTCACAGCATCAAGTCCAAGATACAGCTATTCAGGCAATGTCAATAGACAATGTTGCCAATGAAAGAAATTCAGGAAAGAAGGCTGACAATGGGGACAAAATCCTTGATCTTGACCCTAAAAAAACTACCGTTGGGCTCCACAGTTGGAAGTAAAATCACCATTAATGGATGTCGTAATGATCATCAAATATCGGATCTACTGTACACTACAAATTGGACAACATGTATAATTCAAATTATAAGTACAAAGATGCGAATATGGGAATGTAACACCTTTACTAGAAGTTGTGTGAGGGTAAAGTGTTATTTTCCTACGTACTTTGTCATTGTTGGATTTGAATAAAATAGCCTATCATCTGACTTGCAATTGGAGCTGTTTGCACTAGCTCTTTGTAAATTCAAATTAAGCAACATGTGATGCTAAAGTGACTTCCTGTTCATGAAACAATTGAGTTGATTTCAATTGGACACATCACAGAGGTTTCCTGGCAAATGATTTGCACATTACTTAAATCTTGACTTGCTAGGACATTTTTAAAGTTTTAATAGTGCAAAACGATGTAATAAATCTCTAGCTAGCTAGTGATATTTGTTAGTTGTTGCTAGCAATCCTAGTTCCAAATCTGTTATGACTGGTTTAATCTGTTTATCAATTCCTGAAATGGTTAAGCAGAATTTTCTGTTTCTATTTTGTTATATTGGCTTGCTCACATAAAATTCCAACAATTGAAAGTAAGAGTCTATAAGAACTTGAACAAGTTCGACAATAGAAATCTTAAAATAAACGATTGTCAATGTTCAACACTGTTCTCTAAAATGTATCTTAACTTTAGACTAGTAGCATTCTCGCCTCCTCTGTGATGTTTACCGTCTCACTGGTTTGCATCACTAACCCTCTAGCTTTGGGGCTAATAACACAAACCCAAGTGTCATTGGCTCAGATCTTATGAATGGGAAGATTGCTGGGAAAAGTCAGTGAGGTTATCACTCATGTCAAATTCCTGGCCGGAGTGGCCACTTTGTTTGGGAAAAAGATCTGGCTTTGTCACGGCTTGGCAGTCATTCATTCCCCTCTAGTCAAAGGAACTCAAGACAGCGGAACAAGAACTCAAAAGATAGCGTTGCTGCAGTGTGGAAATGCTTGTAATTCCAAAATAACATTTTATTTAATTACTGTTGGAATTTTACACCTTTGTCTTTGTGTTCAGTATGCATCATGGCTCATTGGGCCATTTGACACATTCATACCCATTTATGATCCACTATTTGATTTCTCCTGTCATCAATCAGGAAACAACCTATTTTTGTCGAAGTCCTGGAAAGCTGGTTGTTTGGAGATATGAGATTTTCATCTGGCAGTGATTTGAGACACTGAAAGTGAAGAGGGCCACTTAATCACTCCCAACACGGACTCAGTGAAAGACTCCAAACAGCCATGACACGCAGGGATGATAAATACGTCAAGCCATCAATTAGGAAACCTAAAAGAGGACGTGTATAACTTGGCAGGGAGTTTAAGGTTCAAGGCGCAGTTAGCCATCACTGAGTGTGTTTGTGCACAACTATAATAAGGTGTGATGATGGCTAAGGTCACAAAGAAGATCATGTTTCATTGTGCGACTTTTTGTAAGAAAAAGTGACTAACACAAGAGTTAATGTAATATTACTCGGCAACAGCAATCAATCAAAGATGTTTAAAGTGTATCCGAAATATAAGATGTCAATGATGCATGTTGCAAAAAACGCTCTTTTTTTCCATTCGTCATTGGCTAGTAAGATTCCTCATCATGTCCAGGAAGCAAATCCCTTCACTGCAACCTTGAGACAAGCACTGCTTTATAAATTCATGGGTGTGTTACGTCTGAAAATGTTTCCTCTCCTTGAATGATTACTACCTGCGCTTGGAACAGAGTCATTTTGTAAGGTTGAGAAATCCGAACTAAATTGCTGCTCCAGCCTTCTCTCTCTTTCTGCTGTTGACAGTCCAGCTAAATGTCAAATCTGTCAACAGGTACCACTTTACCCCTAGCGACAAAAGAGGGGTCGGGTTGCTGCTGCGGTTCAGTCAGTGTTTGCTAGGAACCAAGAGACAGGCTTGACACATGAGAGGATGGATTCTGAAGTTAAATACATTTCACTTAAGTACAACATTTGTATTTAATCTTAACAGGCATTTACAACGCATTTAACACAGGATGACTTTATCCAGTGTAAAGCTCTGCAATGTACATCATCACCGGCAGCTTTTTATTTTCATTTGGGTTTTTTAAAACTCAACCTACAGGAAATTCTCGTATAAAAGAAGGCATTCTAAATACAGCCAAGTCTCACACGAAAGCCTACCAAAAGGTGGAAGCTGGAAGGCTTTTAATGTGGAAAAATTTGGAGGAAGTTTTGATCTTTATTCAACTTAACTTAAAGGTACCCTGTAGAGATTCCTCACGAACAAAGTGAATTAATGTTTACGTTAACTGTTTTAAAAATACACAATGGTTTTTTTAAGGCCTAACAAACTTGTTGGATGTATTTCCTTCCTTGTAAAGCATTTGTAAAGCTACTATTTTTGAGTATGAAATATATGAACATGAAACTTGTATTGTTTGGGTCAACTTTTTCCTGGCAGAGATTATCTCCAAGGCCTTTTCTGGTGCATTGTTTGTTAACGGCACCTACTGTCGATCAGTGGAATGATGTGAAACCATCGGCGATAGTGTGTGTTGTGCTGCCACATGTATTCAAATGCATGCATGTGCATCCTTGTCTGTATGAACAATATACAAACAAGACCAGTTCCCGCTCTTAAAACCATTGCTCGGTCAAAACCTGCACAGGACACCTTTATTGATCAAGACAAGCTGCAAAGTGGAACAACTTGAAATAATCAACGATTTCAAATTAAAATAAAACAGGTTAACATGGAGGTGATTAAGTTTGTACTGGGTAACAGGAAAAAATAAGAATAAAAGCATGTGTCTAATGCAAGACTGCCAAGCCAGGCCTGGTTCTCACTGCCATTGTTTCAAGTATTTGAGAACTTTTCACCACTACTCGAGAAGTTGCTTACAGTTTGTTGGAAGTCAACTGAGAGATTAAGTTGAAATGTAAGGTGAAAGGTTTAAAGGGAAAAGCTTTTCACATGCTTGCCTCACTGGCGCCTCAGTGTTTGGAACATTTATTTTCCTGTTCTAATACAGGCTGTCTGGACAGGAGACGTTTTCTAATGGCCACTGTTGAGACACTTGAATGACGGTTGCTGTCAGACCCTGTTTGACTAATCGTCTTCTGCTGCTTACCAAGATGATGGCCGATCAGATGTATACTGAAAGACAGGTATGGTGTCATCACCTCCAGTTTTCAGCCATTACATCAGCCAGTAAAGCTGGCTGTGTCTCGGATGTAATTCCTCTCTAATTCTCCATTCCTACTCCTCTTTGTCTCTCAGCGTCACACTCTATCTTTATTATCATTTCCTTCATATTACACCATTCAGACGTTACCTGTCTCAAAAACGTTTCAACCTGAAAACCTTGAGGCTGTATGAGAGATGAAAAAAGAGAAGTAACAGTTTCTTCTCTGGACTTCCATTAGACTATTTATCAATAGAAGTCTGGCTGTAAGGTGAAAGATGGGAACCACATTCGCTTTTGATTCGGTTGTGCCTGGAGGAGAGTAGATAGAGATTAATGAGCTTATTAAATCCAAACAGACTGCCAGACAGACATCTCATTAAAACGGTGGTTTGGAGCCCTTGAAAATGTAGGTCAGCCTATCAAAATCGAGCTTGTCCATCATAAAGAAACAAATGACATTCAAGAAGAAGATTCCAACTGTTTTTCAGCTGTCAGCCCTTAAAGAAGACTTGAATGGATGTATTTGTCAAGTGTTTTTTATATTGTCAAGATAGTGCTCTATCAATAAAGTTGAAACATGCCCCAAGAACTTCTCACCTGGTAAGGGAGAGATGTTGGACTTCTTTTTTAAGCATTCAACACAATTGAATGAAAAGAGTTAAACAGTTTGGTACTTGTGCAGTCCTTAAGTGAGGTATTGACCCTCTGGTTTGTGTTCATGGTAAACAACATCTGATTTAATAGGTTAGGCATAAAATGTTACTGTGCATTGTGTTTTGTTGGGATTTACTTTAGCTTGTTTTGTCTTTGAAATGTTGTTTTACCCTTGCTTTTCCTGAAACTTTGTTGTGTATTTGCACCCCAGAGCCCCAAGAGTTTGCAAATTGATTGATGGAGAGCTCTGCCAGTCCTTAGCTTAACATGTAAGTCGGCCATTGCTCCACTTCTATCGCATTCACATGCCCTTCCAGATTGATGCAGAAAGCCCTTTCCACGTGACTCCTGGCCTTTAAAACGCTGACTCGGCTGCAGAGAAAGGACAAACTGTCTCATTTACATCCAGGCCCCAGCTCATTCAAATATAAACTTTAGGAGAAAGATACTTTAGCTGACATTTTGCTGTGTAGTTTTGTTGTGAAATGTGTGGCAACAGCATGTAGGATGTGTTTGTGCGTCTGGGTCTAATTGTGTGAAGTGAAAGGAGAGTTGGAGCGCCATTCTGTTGGTTAAGCGTTCCCCTGTGCTCTCCCACGGCCGCTGAACTGCTGACTGCCACTTTCCTCGCATAAAGATGGAGAGCATGTACAATACAATACTTCCACACACACACACACACACACACACACACTGTATAGACATCCCTGGGGAGCTTACATGGATTTACATGGAGTACTGGTCCTCAGCCAGCAGCTGCTGCCAACAACCCATCATCACACTTTTTACCGGTAGTGTCTTGACAGTCCATCCTTTTACAGCTCTCCTGTTAAAATGTGCCAATATATATGTGTGTGTATGTGTGTGTGTGTGTGTGTGTGTGTGTGTGTGTGTGTGTGTGTGTGTCCAGGTGTTTATGTGTATGGCTCTAATGGTTATGTGTCAGAAAATAAAGTGGTGGCAGAGTGAGATGTATGCACCAAGCCACAGAACTACAGTGAAGCTGTTTATGTGCGGAGGGAGTCATTCCAGCCACTTCATGTCTCATAATGGGTTTCATGTTTTGGTGCATTTGTTCCCAGAACACCATGGCCTGCAAAGATGTTCTATTTGCTCTTGTATTTGATTTTTTGTTTTTTGAGAAGATAGTGTGTAAGAAAAAGGTGACATATGGAGTAAATAATCAGTGTACATACACAATGTATTCAGCAGTCCTGCACTTGTATTTTGATGTTTTGAATAGAGAAAAGTTTGGGTTTACACAAGCCAAATGAAGGCTGACTTAGTTTGTACAGAGTTCTGAAATGATAAGTTATTAAATGATTAGTTGATGAATCAGTTAGTCAATGGGCAGAATATTCATTCAATCAGGAGAGACATGTTTGCAGATATGCAAATAAGGTTGATTGTACAGCGCAATACATACAAGTCTTTGGCAATTAGACTCCATCGCTAAGCACATATTTTGTATATACATGTATAGGGGTAGAGAACCATCAGACCCCCCCAATTGAATCTAGACACCAGTGGTGGCGACAAAGGAGCCTGAAGACCAGACCAAAGGAGGCTTGGACCGATCAGCTGGAGTAGATGACTGGAGGGGGCAGGGGGGTGGAGGGTTGCAGTCTTTGCCTGCAACGACAGCTGATAGCAAAGGGAGAAACAGATTTTTAAAGCACGGTTGTGACTCTTTGATAGGCCCTTTGCATTTTGTGTACGATTCTGATTGGTTTAGCAGAAAGGTGAACGCCTCCAACAGCTGATTCGAGTTAGGTAGAGCATTTATTACGAGGGAGGTCTTCCTTAAAAAACTTACACTGAGATACATTTAAATCAGGAGAGACTAGTTTCAGGTATGTGCCAGTTATACAGCATGATAAATTGTACATTTATTTGGATAACAGCTGAATTAATTTAGGAGAACATCGATTCAAAGTTTGGTCTTCCTGAAAGAATTTACACTGAGCTACATCAGACAGCTTTTTTGAGAAAATGTAAACTGCAGATGTGAGAATTTGCTTCCTTTTTTCTCTGTGTTTTATTACTTTAATAGTATAATAATTAATATTTGCTCTGAAACAGTCCAATTTAAATATTAACTATTAATCAATATTAACCGAAAACAACAGAACCAGCCTTAAAAATTCAGTGTAATTTGTGATTTATTGCAATAAATGACCTCGTATTTGGGTAATTGAGACATGAACTCAATATTGGTTTATTGATAAGGGTAATTGGGAAAACAAGGGCATTTAAAAATAGCTATTCAGTATTGGCAGAAATTAATGAAGTACATGCAAAAATATATATATAGATTTATCAAGAAATTGTGCAATAATGAAATTGTTGGCTGCAGCAGAGCTACTCAGATACATATACATGTGCGTGTCTTTTTGCTTCCTCTTTTGTTTCTTTTCTGGGATTGTCGGATGAAGAGAAGTATTGCCAGTTAATCCGGCTATCTGTCACTCCTCACCATCCCAACACAGAGATCTGGTTACAGCCGCCACCAACAACCCCCACTTCAAACACTCAGCTGGAGAGGCCTCCTTTGTCCAGGCATGTGTTCTGCCACAACTGGACTCTTAACACAACAAAAAATCACTGAGAGAGCATGTGTGTGTGCTGGGGAGAGAGGGCTGTTAAGGTGCAGAAGCTGGTGTGACTTGCAAAAAATGTCTTAGGGCTAGCTTCTGCATCGTGTGAGGATAATGAATTACAGCTGGGGGAGTTGATTAAGTACAACAAGGAGCATTCAGGTGATGTAACACATTATCTTAAGGCCATGCTTTAGGGTAACAATTCCCAGGCAACATCTGAGACATTGATTTTCATCCTCAGCGGATAAAAAGTTAATGTTCTGACTTTATGAGCACCGAACAGGCTCATTTTTAAAATTTGTGCATGTGTTTTTTAGGGTTTCCCATCCAAAACTTACACATACTTACACATGTAGCTGCAGCCATGTCTCCTAAAGATTATGTTCATAACTAATTAATTTTAAATTAAATTCTACTACTAATAATAATAATAACAGTAGTAGTTGTAGTTGTAATAGCATTATTATTATTTAACAACCAAATCCACAATCCCTCCCTGCCCAAGTCCAGGTTTTGGCCACTAAAGCAATGGTTTCCAGTGTCAAAGTTTTGAAATGCCACACTTCCTGAATAAAAAAACAGGTGAACAAAAATTGCACGAGAAAATACTCTAGGCTGCCATTGTGTTTTATCCAAAACGTATTCAGCAAAGCAGACATTAGTAATGTGTATGCACCTAGGTACGTGAACAAGTGCTGTCAGCATCCCATTGAGATGATTCATCCCCAGAAACAAAGGCTTCTGTTTTCAGGTACATGAAAAGTGTATTCAGCCACACTTTGTTAGAGTTGGTAGCTAATGTGTTTCATTTTTAGAATCAAGCTCATTACACTTTAGTCAGGTTCATCATTCAGGTTTTGCCTCCAGCATGGGCATAAGACTCTTTCTACTCTTACTCAGAATTCTCAATATTTCGGTTTGTTACTGAAACTTAGCTGTTAGTTTGAGCATATTTTAAAAATTAAACAGTTTGCTTGTAGATGAGCTTTGAAAGTTGAGGGTGTTTTAGATTTTTTTCTGCTTAACCTAATGCAAATATTTCACTGAAAGTGTTTATCTGCCAAGTGCCAGCTTGAAGCCAGTTATGTGACAGCTTGCTGGGTCTGTGTCCTCAGAGAATAGGCCTACATCTCAATGTGAGTCTCTCCGTAGAGCGGAGACACATTCATCACATCCCCTTTGGATCTGTGTGAGTGTGCAAGTTTGTGCTTGCAGAGATTTTGAATGCAAGCCCTGCAGTATATCAGGACTTTTCACCCCATATGTAGAGGACATGATGAATATAAACAACCAGGCCTATTCATCTGAACATCTCTCTATTTTAAAGTAATTTACTGGGTGGCTGTATACCCCAAACCACACTAAAACCATTTTGGCATGACTAAAATGAGATTCCGACTTCTAAATACTCAACAACAAAAAAAAAGGTAAAATAACTGGTGGAGTTTCACAATTCTCACCAAATAAGCCAAAGCAGAAGAGCAAAAACTTGTTTGCACTGGAATGAAATAAACTGACCTGTAAAAACCAAAAAGAACATAAATCAACGTGCAATATCTTACCCACAAAAAGTCAAAAGCTATATTTCTAAATTTGTGTCACCGGTGGTATGTATTGAATTACATGGTATTATTTATTCTGTTTCATGCTTCAGGCAGCATTGAATTCAGGCAGCAGTAATGTGTCCAGAGCAAACTTCTCCCAGAGGAACAACATAAATGTATTAAATCCCAAAAGAATTCACAGGCACCGCAAATTAGAAAGAGAGAAAGAAAAGAAAATCTATTTATTAGCACGTCTCAGTGGCACATTTCAGCAGAAATGCCTTCATCTGGGAGCTGTTGCCTTCATTCTCTGTGTTATTTTTTTCATTTTCTGTGTCGTAATTTTTCCCACATGGATTATCATCCATTCCCTCCTGGCTGCTGTGACACTCTCCAAAACGACAGATGTTAAGAGCTCAGTTCCAGATCTACGTGTGTTTCTCTCTCTCTCACACACACCTACACACACACACACACACACCTACACACACACACACACACACACACACACACACACACTAACACATCCCAGAAGAACATAGATCAAATTCAAATATGTACTAACATACAGACACTCAAGAAAATACATGATTATTTACATGCATTACCGTAACTCACACATGCTGACAGGCTTTTGTTCTCATTCTCTCTTGCTCACACACACACACACACACACACACACACACACACACACACACACACACACACACACTGTGCTGATGAGTGTGCTTATCTACTGTAGTGTGATTGGATATAACACAGAATGATAATCAGTTTATTGCTACAGTAAGTTGCACATACATGGAATATATACAATATATATATATATATATATATATATATATATATATATATATATATATATATATATATATATATATATATATATATATATATATATATATATATATATAATAGTTTAGCGTAGGTAAAATGAGGCTGAATGGGTTGAGTGCATAAAGCCGGGGCCTCGTTGATGAGGCTGCCTGCGGATGGTTGTATTTGGACTAAATGGCAGTAGGTGGTGTAACAACATGGCACATTGCCTATGAAGCAGAATCATTAATTACAGTCATTATACGTATTGCCTCAAAAATACACGTTAAACAAAAACATGCACATACACAGTCACTGTGTAGCTGCCCCCCTGCCTCACAGTCTTACTAACTAACTAACAACTAAATTGCACCTGTTGACACAGCTGGATACACAGTGTGTGCGTGCTTAACATTAACTTCACTAACATTAACTCCTGTGTTTTTGAATATTGTATGCTCGTGGCACATTAACTTTGCAGGACGTAGCGACACACAAACTCACAGTCATGCTTCACTGCTGAGTAGTAAGTTATGCCTTCAGTGGTTTCTGACAAATGTCTTTCTTTATCAGACTCAAAAACATTTCCTCTCCCAGGTGTCTTTGCACTGATGCATCCCTAAAGCGGATGGTTTTTAAGTTATACAATACATTTTTATATTCTTATTGTGACCATATATTTTGTAAACTTTTTGTGGGACTCATTACAACTATTTATCTGTCCTTCATCTTCCTCCAACTTCACCATCACTATCTCACTGTGAGCCTGGAGACAGATAGAGTACAGATTAAGACACACAGGCTAGACACTATCAGCATTATACAAACAAAACAAACAGGCACCAGGCAACAAACAACATACATTTGTTGGAAACTGGGAGACTTACATTGTACAGATTAAAAAGGATCTAACCTTGTCTATCTATCATCTAGATCGTCTTTTTTACTTCATTTGCACCAGACCGAAATCATTACTTTTTCTTACAGAAACACATCTTGATGGTCCTCTTGCTTCATGCTCTTTAACACAGTGAGAAGAAAAGTATTTAAAAGTCTTAAAATGATTCATGAGCTAACCTCAATAAACAACGTATAATATTCAAGCTGCCAAAGAGCATTTTGGAAGCTATTACTTCTTATTTTTCAAACTGAATGCATATTTGCTTTACAAAAACACAGTGTTAGTGTCAAGCACACAGCAGTGATGTGCCTGAGACTGGGCAGATTGTGGGACGACAGAGGGGATGTAGGAGGAGGAGAGGGGGAGTCGTAAGGTTTGACACGCAGTCTGACAATCTGACGCCTTGCTGTCTCCATGCTCTTTATTTCTATCTGTCTGTCTGCAATGTGCTTTTTCTCTGTCTGCGCAATGTCTGCCTACTCGGTCTCCCAGCTTTGCTTTTGCTTACTCACTCAGACACTCAGATTTCTTTTTACGGAGTCTGTATAGAGCTATGATTAATTCTTTTTTTTACCAAATATCTGTTCTATTTCTGGCCAGTTTTAAATGTATCACATATTATGGCTTTTTAACTAGCCGGACTCAAGGACTATTGAAATTGGAATATTGGCCTGCTATGTTAGTCATGAATGCAATGATACAAAGTAAAAACTAATACAATCTATTGAAAGATCAAATCCTCTGGGAGTACAGATATGGCTTTATGCTTATTGATGCATCAGTTAGAAGAAAACTTTGAAATCTTTAATATATACAGTCGATCCAGTGCAACGTTTATTCAACATTTCCTTTCAAACCTGCATTTAAGTGCAATATAAACTTAATTCACAGTCCCATTGCTAGCGCATGAACCCTCTGAATGTTAAACAGGACTTCTTAACGTCACTCCTATTTTTGTCGCTCATCCATCCACAAACTATAATACTCCCTCATTTTCTCAGAGGAAAGTAGCCCCATTTGTCAGCACCGTCACCGCTGTGTTTTCTCATTCGTCTGTCAGTGATTTGGCTCAGTGAGTTAACACCAAACTAATTCCCAACGTTCATTCATTTGTCGTTCCCTCTCCCTCGGTAGAGGGGGACCGGCCTACAGGGCAATGATTTAGTGCTCGGGAATCTAACTACTCCAAATGGAAACTCACAGTGGGAAGGAAGGGCTTTCCCTCCTCGTGTGATGAGTGATAAATGATAGTCAGGGGGCCTCCAAGCCTTCACTGCCCTACTGTTATAACCGCTTACGTAGCGAGGAGAGACACGCGACTAAATCCTTCCACTTCCCTGTCTCACTGAGTGCTGTCTTGCTGTTGTTTTTTGTCTTTTTCCTTTTGACTGTAACAGTGAGGCCACTGTCCACGACTACTCTCCTAATCTGCACTGATTGACGTTGTTTCACTTTTTCTGGCCGACATTAGTTTGACGGATTGTTGGAAAACAGTGTTGACCACACAGTGCAATTTCAGGCCAATTTCAGGCCACCTTAAATTTACAACAGTTTCAATCGGACATTGACTGACTCCATTCTGAATTGCACTTAAAGCAAAAGTTCACTTGGTAGAACATTTGTAATTTTTGGAATGCATATCCCCAACCGGGTTTTTTGACGAGTCAAGTACTGTTACAGATTTTCTCAAGCATGCACCGCAATGTCGCTCAGTGTTTTTTGACCTCAAATGTCCAGATTTATTTAGCTTTTTTCTTTAGATACATCAGCCAGTTTGCAATTGAATGCACAAGCAAGATCACTAGTGGTGAACACAACAACTCTGGGACATTTCTGTCACAATACTACATGCTTGTTATGAAGGTGTTTTTAAAGACAATTTTAAAGATGAAATACCGGAACAAAGAATTGTTGATGTACTTCAACAATATTTGCTGTGGGAGAGGAAGGTGCTTCTCCTTCCACAGCTCAGACGTTCCTATATTGTTCTTAGGATTCAAATCAACACATTTCTAAAAGCTCCTGAAAACTGGGTTTTAAAGTTGTAATGTTTCTCTTTCCAATAATAAATATTTTTGACAGCAAGCAACAATAACAGTAACAGTAAATATGTATATATAAATACAGTATATGTTTTGTTTGTTTGTTTGTTTATACCCTTATTCTGAGTTTTCCATTCAAAAGTAAGCTACTTTTTCGCTACCCACTTGAGGAGTACTGACAAAAGCTCAAATACAGAATGTTCTCCTGAAACAACAACTGTTCACTTTGTCTTAAAGTGTTGTGTTCGTGTGTGCTGTAGGACCACATTGTTTATAAGAACCCAACAAACAAATGCACACTAAAAGCTGATTAAGAATATGTTTAGTGGCAAGTGCTTACTGACTACAGGGATATAAACCGGTGTGTTACAGCTGTTGATGAATACATCTGGTCGGGTACTTTTAACAGTTTTAAATTCCGACGTAATTGTTTGTCGTGGCCTTCCAACATAAGTGATAATCTACTCCCTGCATTGGCATTGAATGTTGGACTGCACACAAATCCAGCACAATAAAATCATCCATTGTGAATTCCAACAAAACTGGGCTGGGATTAACATTTCACATACATTCTCAGCGCTTTCCAGCTCTATCATGTAGTTTCTGTTTTTTGGGAGTGTTTATTGTTTGATTTATAATTCAGATGGTTCAAATCTCAGCTGGGACAGATGTTTGTGGAGTCAATGCTTCTTTTAAGCTCCGAACCCTTTCAGTGTGATTGAGCGTGTGCAATGAATGAACCTTTGCATGCTTAATTTGTGAAGGTGTAACTTTTGCTGCTTCCATCCTTTATTAAAAACTTTTGACGTCTCCTGGATAAAGTCACTAAACATCTTTACTCAAGTCGTAGTTGTTCACTTCAGCTCCCAAAAAGGCCTTTGAAATGCTGGTCATTGGTCAGGGTGCAGTTCATGTTTACCAAGTAACGACTGTATCAGTGTACATGTCAATTTAACCGTGGTTAACACTCAAAGGTCTAAGGGCATTTTAACACATCTTCTTGAATTCTCCTTTTATGGATATTTGAATATAACCTGATACCAATGAGTTTCATTTCAAAATGTTCAGAACAAACTCAGCTTTCAGTTTGGTGATGCCCAAATTTGTTCCAGAGCAATGTATAAAGAGATAATTTGGCCCAAAAGCTGAACAGTGTTTGCTTTTTTAATTTTCTCAAATTGCTACACTTTATGGTTTTGGGGCTTGAAATTAGTTTACAAAAGTCTTGGGTTCACAAAAGTATCGTAATATATGAATTAAAATAGTAAATGTCTAAAACCAAATTGTGTAATATCACTTTTTTAATAATCAGTGTTGTCTCCCGTCACGTAAAATATGGATGCTTGGTCAGGTGCCTTTGGCGTTGTTGTTGCGCTAAAAGTCTCCTTTAGCGTCATATCTAAACACGCTTGCAAGCGTGTTTAGATATGACGCTAACTTAGTAAGAAGTTAGGTTAGGGGAATCTAACCTTTTCTTAACGTTCTGGGAACGTTCGTTTATGGTTACAGCGAAGCTCCCTGAAGGTTTTTTTTGGTTGTAGTTTGGTTGTCTGTAGGTTAATTGGAAGGTTTTCTTAACGTTCTGGGAACG
>NC_048415.1:6119276-6166318 GCF_013103735.1 Etheostoma cragini
AACCTTTAGGGAACGTTCCCACAACCAAAAACGAACGTTCCCAGAACGTTCTGGGAACCAAAAATTGTTAGCTGGGTGGTCACAATTGCCGGTCTCTTGGATAAAGTCCTATGTTGTTTGACCCATCCGGAATTTTACACTACACCCTACCATAGTCACGCGTAGTGCTACGTCGTCGTCATCGAACCCCGTGTAGCTGCTGCTCTCCCTTTTTGCATCGCTTCTGACGCTGACAGCCACTGTCTGATTGTCCCTTATTCACAAGTTCGGAGTGAGAACGGGTTGTGTCAAATATCGCTTGGACTCGCCGGTGCGTCTTTTGTCTTCAGAGAGTTTTCTTCTGAGTTCTTCTGAGTTCTTCACCTTCTCCACTGCCCATTTATAACATTCTTTGTCCTCTGTGGATTTTTATCTTGAGCCAGAACTGCTGCAACACGATAAGACGTCGACTCATCTACCGTTTTTTTTTTATTCCTTTTGGTGTTTCACAAAGAAAGACACCCTGTGATTGAGATATGACCCAGTGACTGCTACAAGTGTGTCTGATTAAAATCTGCTCTTGTCCTCCTTGCTGTCAAAAAGCATGGTTGGCATCATCTGCTGTGATCCAGGCTAAAAGGGACGAGTGCCACAAGCTGTGTTCAAACGAACATACCTCCATATTGGATATCAAACATTTGGCAATGGACCAAGTGTAACCCAATCAGCAATCAGCAGTACAAGGATAAAAGCTGACCCCACTAGTAACATTGCTAATCTCTAAAATAAGCTGGTTATCCTGAGCCCCTTTACAGGCCACAGTGAATGATGTATTATTTTAAGATCCATAAGGTTTTTCTTAAAGTCAACCTTGCTTTTTGTCAATCATTTCAATAAAATGTTAACAATAATAATATCATTTCTCACTATTTTAACAATTTTTACAAATCAAACAAAGAATCAATTAATTAAGATCTAAGAATCCATTATGGACTTGAACATTAGTTGCAAATAACACATAATATGTATACGATATAATAGGATACCAGTCACAGGGGGACATTTGTGCAATACTTTTACTTTTAAGCACATTTCCTTGATAATGCTACATATTTAACGTAAGTAAGATTTTCAATGCAGGATTTTTACTTTACTAAATCATTTAGTATGGTGTTAATTCATTTTTCAAAGAGTACTTACCCTCAGCAGTTACAAAATAAAGTAAGAAACATATCGTGGAGTGCTTGATTTGGTCCGTAAACTACACTGCCAAATCAAGTCAGACAAAACCCAGCGATACAGATTTCTAAGCAAGAATTTACTTTAATTAAATTTGACTGAATGGTTCTTCAGTGCCATTGAGAGAACCTTTATTTCAATCAGAAGAGACTTTGTTGCAGGTATGCAAAGATTAATTTGTAAGCTGTGTATGAAAAATATAAACTGTACAAAGTCTTTGGAGATTAGACTCCATCATACAAAATGTATATGTTTTAAAGGGGGTAGAGAAACTCAGACGTATTCCCTCGATGGAGTCTAGACACTGGTGGTGGTGGTGGTGGTGGTGAAGGAGCACAAAGACCGTATCGAAGAAGTCGATGGAAACGGTCAGCCGGAAGAAGACCCAGGGTGCCGTGGGTCAAGATGACCGGAGGTGGAAGGGGAGGAAGAGCATCGCACTCTTTCCTGAAATGACAACTGACAGCCGCAAAAGGAGAGAACAGATTTAAAGCAGGGATGTCACGTTTGACTTGTGAAAACATAGCCATGCTGATTGGTTTAACTGAAAAGTGAATGGCTCGACATCAGTTTAGGGGAGATGTGATGAAGTTATTATTGAATTATTGAAGTCTCCCTGAAATAATTCATGCTCAATTCATTTGAGCCATATTAATTGGTTAACTTTTGACTGTTCCGTTTTTAAATGGTTTGCAGTCAACACGATATACGTTTTGCTCACAAAATAAATGCATTCAGAAAACAAAAGGTTTTAGAAATATGACAGGCTCTCTTGTGAGATATTTAGGTTTCTGTAGTGCAACAGGTTCAAAATTTCCAAGTGCAATTAGTGCACTTCATTTAGATCAAATGCCACAGCCCTTGTTATTATTCGCACTGCCACAAATAATACGTGACATGATGGATTCTTTGTATTTTATATTGTTTGTATATTTTCACTTTTTAATGTGTTCTTTTCTTTCATTTTTGTATGTTATTGTTTCATGCCACCCTGCTGAAAAAGAACAGAAATAAAACATGTGTCCCACAAGCAGTTTTTTTTATCAGTAGAAATGGGAACTAAACTCCCTTTTTGAATTTCAAAGTTGAAATAATGTAATTCTTCCTTTTTTAGCGCTACACTCTTGAGTGTCTTGTGTTTCTGTGCTCCTGGGATCAGCTGTCTCCTGCAGTGAGCACATATTTAACACCTCAGTCTGAGAAAACGGGTTTTGTGCATGTCCACTCACACAGCTTTGGGCACACGCTCCTGCACCTTTCGCATTGCTGATCTTCATCCGCCTCCCTGAGGCTGTTTCCATAGCTTCCCTCCAGCTAATGTTTTGTCATCTGAAGCTGTGATATTATGTGAATTAGCCTGTGGCGGAGATTGCCTTGTGGTAACAATTCATCACCTGTTTGGCAGAGGTGACTGCATGAGTGACTGAACGAGCGGTTACTGGTATGACGTGCGGAGCGAGCATCTGGTGTAGGGGGTTAATTGAGAGCGATTAAGGTGATTAATAGCTTTGTTTGAACTGAAAACACAAGACAGACTAGGTTGTGTTACAGAGCAAATATTTTGGGGAAAAAATCCATCAGTGGCATGAGTGCAGAGTGGCTGGAGAATGTAGCAGTCAGGTGTGTGAGAGTGTGTATATTTAGGCTCTCAGCTTAATGGCAATTTGAAAAATACAGACGTAGTGTGTATTTGTGTGTTGGGTTAAGGAACTGGCTGTGTGTATGTAGGAGGAAATAGAGACATAGACTTGTGTGATCATTGAGGGGGAAAGAGTAATATTGACATGGAGCTGGCCGGTTAAAAAGAGCTTCTGTTTCCACGCTATTCCATTCCTATTATTGTCTTACAGAGAAGCTTTCTGTCGTGTGTGTGTGTGTGTGTGTGTGTGTGTGTGTGTGTGTGTGTGTGTTTGTGTGTATCTAGAGAGACTGAAAAACAAGTTATGCTCACATATCCCTGCTCAGTACAAACAGACTCAAACTGAAATCCACGATATCTCTTCCACAGAGGCGACTCCACCTCGCTCGCTACAATTTCTCCATCTTAAAAATGTTTTTACACTAAAACAGGAAGCAATTTCACTCAAGTGAATTGAGAAATTGCAGTTTTTTCATCATTTGCATAAAAGGCATGGAGCTAGCATCAAATCAGATATTTTTTTTATTTTGGGCCCTGGATAAGCAACATTTCTCCTCAAGATTTTTTATTTTTATATTTAAATTAAGTGTTCATATTTTGTTTGTTTTCTTATATTCTCATATTTATTTATATCCTAAAAGGCATTTATTGTGAAACACTTTTTTTTTGTTAGTAAATGTGCTATAAAAATAAACCTCGCTGAACTTTTATTTTACAAATTACTGCCATTCATTTGAAAAACTCTTTGCCTTTCTTCCATCATATTTCATCATATGTTTCAATTTTTAAAAAATCCACACCTAAACCTTAAAGTAGTCCCTCCCCTTGGCAGTTCATGTTTTATTTTCTTACATCATTTGATCATGTTAATTTGACTTTTTTTTGGTTTTTACAGATTAACATAAAAAAAATCTCACACTAACAAATACTTTACCAAGATGAATAAAAAATACATGTTTTCATAAATATTTACCCAGGGCCAACCTAAATCATCATCTGATGCAGCCAGCTGGTTCAAGAAGTCATGTAATTGGTTGAATGGATATCACCTGTATGTAGTCAAGGGGTTTTAAATGATTGTAGTGAATACACCTGTGTCTTAAATACACCTGTGTCTTATATACACCTGTGTCTTTAGTACAGGGCCCAGGCTTTGGTGAGTCTGTACCATGGCAACATGAAGACAAAGGTACAAAAAAAAAATATAACAAAGTATAAACAAAAATGAAACATTTGATAAAGAACTTACATGATTTCAAATTATAAAGACAAATAAATCAAATGACCTGTCAAGAAGCAATAATAGGATGACAAGTACCCTGTCGAGCCTTAAATATGTAATTAAGTTGTGTTTGGTTTGTGAAGTGTGAAATATCCTATTCTCACTCCTCCCTTTAATTTTTAATTAAACCGAAGCCTAAAATTTGGAGATTAATGGGAGAGCTTTGACAATTTTGCATCAGTAATACACCTGTTTACTTCTTTGAACTGCTTCTCCCTCTTTCAATTGAACCCTTTTCAGGAGAGCTGTACATTTTGTAGGCTGACATGCACTATTTCTTTAACTATGGACGTTACTTTGACGCTGCTATTATGCACCTTGTACCAGTATTTATTTGTCCTTGTACTGCTACGGGTGGGTTCCAGTTGGAGTGTGTGTAGATCTTGTTTGTATTTATGTGTCTTGTAGGTGTTTTTTACTTGCTTCACACCTAATGACCCTTCAGGGACAGAAATAAAGTTGAAAGTTTGATTCATGATTCATTATGCAGGGTGAAAGTGGGCAGCCTTTCAGAGCAGAGACATATTCAAATTGAATCGCTTTAAACTGTAGTTGAGTGCAGTCAAGAGTATGAGAAATAATCTCGCTCGGCTCCTCTGTCAGCCCCGTCGCCCTATGTTACACGTACACTGAGTTTGCAGTATCCCCACCGAACACTTTTCAGTTTTCACTTTATTCAGTTAAAATCCCTGGTCAAGACTTCAGGAGTAATAATGTTATGTAAATTGAAAAAATTCACTCATCTGAAACATGGAGATGTACATACATTTTTACCATACCAGTGATTGTGATAAAAGTGGCAATTCTACTTTAGCACTTAAACACTTCTAAAATCTTCCCAACTGCAGGCCTCATTCAAGCATCTACTCAACTTTGTTCTCATCATGTTGCATTAGGGTAGCCGAAAATGTTTTATAATAATGGTTTTCCCATGATAGATCCCACAGAGAGTTTGTAAAATGAGTTATATTTTGCTCAGAGGAAGGAAAGGAGACAGGATTGATATCTGTTAAGGTTGTCTGTCACAACCAGGACACATGGCCACAATCAAGGATGTGTTTAATTTAATAACAGAAAATTCTCCAAAAGTAGTGAGGGAGTTCTGAAGGAAGACAAACACAGCGACCGGCTTTGCCTCATCCTCACATCTATTACACCACACGCCACACCACCAACCAGAAATAGACACTTTGTTTCCCACAAATGGCTTTAACACATGCTCTGTTGGAACCCGAGATGTCTAATAACATCTTTTTACTGACACTATTTATATTGTAAAAGCTATTAGACTGAATTTTACGCCATCCCTTTTCACCCCTCTGTGTTTTTAATCTCTTAGTTTTGGCAGTGGCAAGGTCGAGGGGTTTGTCTGTGAGCATTATCTCTCTGGACTAAAAGTTAAAGTAAACGGCTTTAAAACATGTTGCTGATCTTGGCAACTTGTATCATAGCTATGGGTTATGGTGAGCTACAGGGCTCCCACTATCACGCCATCTCAACTTGCCCACATCTTTCCGTGTATGCTTGCAAGTTCCTCCCAGCACTGTGCTTGTGCCAGCTGTTATTCTTAAAGGTCTGTGAACTTGACATTACAAAACAGGGTTTTATATGTCATTAAACTCCACTATCCTCTACTTTTTAGGCCTCAGAGATAATCAATCACTTATAAGAGAGTGCCAATCTGTTAGCATAGGGGGGGTGTCCAGATCAGGACATGAATAACATCAGGGTGGATTAGATTACCAGAATGTGGTCCAAAGAATTGTTTGACTTTGGGTTTGCAGAATTCTTTAGAATGAAGTACAAACCAAGCTGGGTAAATACTGCTTTAATGGCCGAGAAGTCTGAGCTGTTTTTGCATTGATGTTATTGCTGCCACCCTTGGTCTATAAAGTTCCTGAACTCGCCCGGCATGTGCTTCGCTTAGTTTCTAAACAGAGCTCTGAGGCTGAGGTACAATGTTGTAAAAGTTATGCTAAAGCTATGTTGAGCTGATCACAGCTAGAATCTTGTCACTACCCGATGTGAGTCGAGTGCAGATGGAAAACACACATGTGTCACTTTGCGATGAGTGCATATGTGAGTTGGCCATGCTTCACTTTGCAACAAGTAGCCTACAAGATAAAAATCGACCTACATAACAAAGTTTATTCACTGCTGGCTGAAAGTTAGCAATCAAACAAAACAAAGGCTGTTACTTGAATGGAGTTTTGAGCTAACGTTAGCAATCAAACAAACATAGACGGCTAAAACACATCTGAAATGATTTCAATCTTCTGTCATTGTTTGTAATGAGTGTAATGATGTAAAAAGTTTATTTTATGGATTTCACATATTTCAGTGTGACACGTCATGCCGTAAACCGTGTACATTGGCGCATACGCAACTCACATCTGCACTCAACTCAAATTAGGTAGTGACAACCGTTTGGACTTCTTCAAGGAAAGTGCTGACATTTTTCACAAATATTGCAATGCATTTTTATGCTAAATAATCATTTCTGAGGAAATGGATTACTGCAGTCTTCCCTTCTTCCCCTTCCTCTGTTTGCTTCAACATCTGCAAAAGTGCCTCATTCCCCGCATTAAGGGTAGGGGAATGATGGGTACTGATCAGAGAGAAGTGTTGAGAAAGCATGTTAATCAGAACTAAGGGTGTAAAAAAACAAACTCCTACAAGCGTTAACAGATGGCAACCCGCAGGAGGTGGCAAGATTAATACACCAGCGCATATACACCTAGATAATGTCGTCAATTGTGTAATGGCACAACAAGGGATTTGACCTGGTATCAGAATGATACAGATTTCCCAATTCTTTTGAAGTAGTACAGCTAGAAAATATGTACTTTAATTTAAATGCTATGGTTTCACAGGATTTCAAGGTTGCTGTGGGCTGTTGTTTGACATCTCTTTAATGCTATAATGTTTTCTGGAGGGAGAGACAT
Source organism: Etheostoma cragini (assembly GCF_013103735.1). Taxonomy (NCBI): domain Eukaryota; kingdom Metazoa; phylum Chordata; class Actinopteri; order Perciformes; family Percidae; genus Etheostoma; species Etheostoma cragini. The sequence goes on from NC_048415.1 coordinate 6,126,361, forward strand.
CTAGCGAGAGAGAGAGGTGAGAGAAAGTGCGGTCTTGTGGTCTGCTTTAGTTTCTAATATTGCAGAGGTAGTTCTTCGGCGGCCAAGCCGCACCATGTGACGGTAACTGGATCGCCACAAAGCTGCAGCCGTGGGCACCGCCAGTCGTCCCCAAGGCTGCTGGAATGGCGACAGGGAAGCCTCGCACACATGCAAGATCCCAAATACTGTACATGCACACACCAGTGTATGGAAAAACCCAAATAGTACAGGATGGGGGTAAGTGGGGAGGTGTGGTAGAGAACTCTACCCTGCCTGTTTCAAAGATGTTTTTAAAGCTGTGAAATTTCTAGTCCAACCACAGCAGGCTCGGTTACACACAGGGCTGTCTTTTAAAGCGAGAGCTGGTGTGTTTGTTCTTCTGTTAAATGAAGGGTGGCGGGGGTCAGACTGGAACTCAACTACAGTCAATTAGGAATGCCTCTATCAGAGGGCAGACCAGACACTTGTTCTCTATTAAAGCCTGGTTCTTTCTGTTAGCTCTGATTGTCTATGCTGTGGATATATGGAACAACTGGGGCAGATCTACTACTTAAGGCTCAATTCTATTTAACATTACACTGTACATGGATGCGGACTTACCCCCCGGGAATCATGGGGGCAGTGTAGGCGGGCAATAGTTTAAGCGAGACACAACAAAGACATTTAAAAAATGATGGAGCTAGGAAAGTATGGAGCTAGAACAGTGACAGTAATCTGTGGTATTGAAAATAAAATTTGGCAATGAAACAACAAATATTGGCATTGAAAACTGTTGAACTGAAGTATAAAACACAAACATAAAAAAGTAAGAATCTCATAATCCTATGATATTATTTCACTTTGACGTTTGTTTGCATCATGACGGATTTTTCAATGTCAATTTAAATTTTTTATTGATGTCTGTGTTTTTTCAAAGACAGTTTTTTTTTTTACGCTGTCAAGATTTTTACAATGTCCCTGTTTTCAGTTTCAACTTTCTGTCACTGTTTTGGCGTAGGGAGGAGGGGCCTGAGGGGAGGAACAAAGGGGGCGTGGCTTGTGGGAATTTACATAGGCTGCTGGCGAGAGACCACACCTCCAGACGAATCCTGGCATTTTTTCACACAGAAGCAGGCTGGTTTAGTGTTAACTTTTAATGTAGCTTGTCAGTGAATGCGTCCAGCCTTTTAGTGAGTGTGTGATTTGCCTAGAAACCTATTATGTGAAAAAACGGCCAATATGAACAGACTTACTTGAGATTTGGAGGTTCCAGGTGAACGTGTGGAAGACATTGCAGATATGCGGTTTAACAACTCTGGGAGGATTCGTTTGGAGGTGTGGTCTCTCGCCAGTAGCCTCTGTAAGTTACCCCTAAGCCACGCCCCCTTTATCCCTCTCCTCAGGCCCCTCCTCCTTATGCCAAAACAGTGACAGAAAGTTGAAACTGAAAACAGTGACATTGTAAAAATCTTGACAGCGTAAAAAAAAAACTGTCACTGAAAAGACACGGACATCAAGAAAAAATTTAAATTGACATTGAAAAACCCATCATGATGCAAACAAAATCAAAATGAAATGAAATATTATCATAGGATTATACGATCATTACTTTTTGATGTTTTATACTTCAGTTCAACAGTTTTCAATGCCAATATTTGTTGTTTCAATGCCAAATTTTATTTTCAATACCACAGGTTACTGTCACTGTTCTAGCTCCATAGGAAAGATGGTTAAAATTTGCCCAGGCACAGGGACAAACAGTTGCTACAGAACAACTGGAAAGATATGATGGATTAAATGTGAGGTGGATGGTGGCAATAGAAAAGTGAACATCCGTCCATAGCAACAATTGTCCATAGGGCTGGGCAAATAAAACAAATAAAACATTGGCTTTACATACGAAAGCATCTTCTTTGGTGCGGTTGTTGATTTGGGACTCTTTTTTTTGAATTCTCAAACTGCTCATGAGGACCTTTTCACTTAACTTACATTCCACTGTAAACCCAGTGTAATTGATCTTTGTAGTGGTCACTAAGTTATTCTTTCATGTTTTGTTAAAAAAACGTTCATTACTAAATCACATTAGTTGTTTGTAATAATCAGCTTAAATGTGCAGTGCAACCGATCATATTAAGAAGAGATAACTAAGGATGTTTAGTTTCTGCATGGCAGGGGTGTGGTCATCTGAACTATTCTGTGCTGAATGCCAAATAATGTTCTGGGTGTTTATTTATGCTATCTGGGTTTTAGTTTTGTATGGTTGATTTAGGGCTCATGTTTATCTATGTTTATCATGTTTAACATTTATTGTTGACCGAGACCCGGGTGAGGACTGATGGTGTCTGGGCAGTGTGCTGTAACAATTCAGGGTTATTTGTACAGGTTAAAAGATAGTAACTTTGTTTTCTGAGTGGAATTTTGCATGTAATACAATACATTGGAGATTTAAAATGTTTTAATGTATATTGTTTTCATAGTGGATACATCTTTTTAAGGTTATATTGTCATAAAGGAATATAAACAATATTGAAATGATTGAATCATTTCCTAAGTATTGGTAAGTAGTCCAATGTTTTGTCCAAGTGCTATGATGCATAGTTTCGTTCTCCCAATAAGGAACTCTAAGTAATGACAACAAAACTTTAGCTGCATCCATATGACACTAGCCTCCCTCACCCATCCTCTACGCAGTTGCTGGTAGCCAAGGAGGACACAGAAGATTTAAAAAACATGGACTCTTTAGGTACTGTAAATATCTTCACTCGATTTTCTGTTCGCCAAAGTCGCATGACGACACCAGTTTCTGAACATGCCATGCTGAGAAATACAGAGAGAGTTGTGTGGAGCTGACAGCATATCACTTTGTCATTTTTGACTTAAATGTGACAGACCTTAATTACTATTAAAAGTTACGCACTAAAGCTTTAACTTAGCATGCTTATTTTAGACTGCAAAACTCCAGAAAATAATGTTTACCTGTGATTTTTTTTGTAATGACTACTTATGTCAACTTGATTTGTCTACTGCATCAATTTACCAGTCTTTGTCAATAAAACTTAACCTGTTAAGTTTCACCTTGTGTAAAAACTTAGACGGTTGGGCAATGGGTTTTGATGCAAATTTCTAGTAAAGTCAACTAATTTGGGATAATAGTGAACTCTGTAAAGTATGTGAATTGAAATGCCCAGAAGCACAATATTTATATAGATTAACAGTAAATGTAATTCATTATTTCCAACCCTGTTAGTTAATCCATACAAACAGAAATGATTGCATAAAGACTGGAGGTAAGCTATAAGCTAATCAGCTGCAGGCTGTAAATTCACATTTACCATGCAGACATGAGAGTTATGTCAATTTTCTCAAATTACTTTTGGCAAGAAAGAAAATGAGCATATTCCCCAAATTGTCAAACCACTCCCCTATGTGTGAAGACTCATAACCTTAAACAAACACACTCACACTCTCTCTCTATTGTACACTAAATTAAGAAGTGATGCAATGATCCTGTTCTGATTGTGTTTGCTGTGCTTTATCTTTGTTTGTTTTTGTGAAATTATCATCCTTGACTTAAGTCCACAGCCAGACGTGCACTGCACAAAAACCCGTAGGTTTACCAAGGTTGTCTGGGAAAATGATCTATTGAACATTGTTGTTTGTCTGTCCATCCATCTTTCTGACAAGGCATTTCAGGAATATTTCTACTGGTTTTTAATCACATGAAGGTCAAAATGTATAGCACAAACATCTCTCAAATATCACTGTCAAGGTTGGACAAAACTTGATAAATGATTCCGGCTCCATTTGCTAGTGTCTAAATGAATTACATCATTGGCTGGAGGGGGTCAGTATAATAAACTCCAAATGGCTGAAAAGCACCAGGGTCATTTTTGATTATATTTGAAAAGGCAAAGGCACATTATTGGCTCTAGCTATGCCTGAGTCATGCCTAATTGACAATGTTTACTTTTATATACTTATCCTTTCTTTTATTATGAGAGGTCATTGTAAGGCATCAAAATGATTGTGTGCTAAAGCTAGTAGCACTGGAGATGCTTTCATTACTGGCCTGTATCCACAAATCATAGCAAGATTGATGTACTCATGTTGTAAACACTCACAGCTGTAGCGTAACAGTACACCAGCGGCTACCAAACACCAGAGAGCATACAGGACCGTTGCAGGGCAGGGTGGAACAGGAGAGAATCCAAAGAGCGTGGTAAGTTGGCAGACGGATCAAATGGCTTCCCCTGAACCCTCATCCTCAATGTTGCAAGGACTTTGTTAAAACAAATAGAAGAAATACTGCCTGGAGTGTAATAATAACATCCATGAGCACACCATTAGTAGCATTACAAATAAAAAAAAAAAATACTAACAAATTAAACCATTGAGAAAATTCAAATACAGTATGTGTTCTTTGGAAAAGTTAATTTAACGCTGTCTTGACTTGGTGAAAAAAAGTTAATTAATGTTGCCTAGGAAGTTTATTACAACACTGACACAAGACACACTGAATAATGTGTGTGTGTATGTGTGTGTGTATTTAGGCTGTGAGTAGGTTTGTTTTAATCATATATTTCCTGCAGCACTGTACCTGTCTTCATTACTGCCAGCTAGCTCCTGTAAGCCAAAACAGTTTAGTAAATGTCTGTCGCAATAGTATGTTAATTAGATTTAATAGATGCAATACTAATCATAAATGTATTGATTTATTGTATAATAAGTTGGATTTAGGGTTAAAGTAAACCGTAATGTAATATAACAATGGGGCTGAATCAATCCAGCCTATAGAAGTCAAACAAGCCACTTATGAAGCTTGGTGAAGTAGTGGCTACTGCAGGTCCAACTCGTAGGTCAGTTACAATAGACCTGGAGCTTCTCCCTACTGTTCAACCATATATTCTTAAAAAATCACTTAAGCAGGCATGCTGTTTCCATTCAAATTCATCGTGTCAGGAACAGGGTCCTTATCAACCTGGAGAGTGCTTCGCACTGTCCAAACATCCCATAATAACACTATTGAATTCAGAGAGCAGCTCGCCCAGAAGTGCCAAGAGAAATGACCTTGGCACACCAAGAGACATGCTTTTAGCTATCATTCTGTAATGAGAGCTGGTGGGACGATCAAAGGCTTTCCCCTGAACCCTGATACTAAATGTTGCTGTTTATCCGTCCAAGGGGAGAGCTAAGACTGATGCATATATCATACCCAACAGCTACAGAGGTCTGCCTATTTCAGTCGGGTCTGAGAGGGAATAACTTACTTGAATGATAATTTGCCTTCCCTGCATTTCTGCCATTTCACACAGCTTTTGTAAACACTGCAAGATCATTTTAATAGTTCTGTACTATGCAGCTGTAGTGGGATGGCTCCACCCTAGGCCTGAAACAGGCCTATGGCGGTGTAGGTAAAGACATCAATGCTTGGTTATCAGGAGAGGAAATAACCTAGTTTAAAATAACAGGTGAACAAAAATACTTTTAAAGATGCTGCAGCACATGTAACCTGTGGGCTAGCTTGTTGTCATGTCTCCCCCACCCACAAGCTCTCTCCAGATCGTCACTTCATCTTTCTCAATTGTTTAATTTGCTGCTGCTGCTGCTGATAGGGTCTGTATGAGGAAAATATGAAGATCAGAGTTACTGGGAAACGCCAAAGCAAAGCCTTTTTTGCCCTGAACATAGTGAAATCAATCCTGCTGAAATGGAAATGAGGCACAACGAGAGCATGAAGAGCAGGAGTGCCAGAGGTGGGCGACATAAAAGGAGAGGGGTGGGGGAAGAGCAGGTTTTGGGCTGTTAAAAATTCAAAAACATGTTTCAACCTGTTGAAACTGCTTTGTCAGCAAACTGTCCGGAATCCAATAATCCCCCCACATGCCCTCTCTTTCCCTCCTTTCCTCCCTTGGCCCTCAAAGGAAAAGTTAATAAACTGGCTATTGCAGATTGAATCAAACCTTTCCAAAGAGCACAGAACAATGAAGCTAATCCGTCTTTCCTTTGCACAGTCCTAACAAGAACGGTGGAACGTGAATGGCATTTCAGTGCAGGGTCGCTGTCTATTAAGCCGCCACACGTCTCGTCTAAAGACACACTAGAATGAAAAATGGGGGAACTGGATAAATGAGCTTCTCTCCTAGCTTTTTCTCGGGAGATGGGGGGGTTATTCTTTTCAGAAGTCATTATCACCCCATTGTGACTGATGCTCGTCTTTTATTATCATAGTGTAAATGCCAGTTTGCACTCTATGCAAGGAAGAGGTTTTAATATTGTAAAATGACAGCAGATGGCGTGAAAAGAAAACACAAAAAAACCAGCACATATTCAGTGCTTTCAGGCTCACTACCTCATCTTCCTGCCAATCTTTCCTCTCTGTCTGTCTGAAGAGACGGGGAGAAAGGCATTCTGATATGCTGGTATGATACTTGCAAACAAAGACACGGAGCAGCACGCTATCACCTCCGGGTTGACGCCACAAGGTCCAGAGTTGTCAAAAGTATCTAACCTCCATCTCTGTGAGATTACAGCACAGAACAAAAAAACACAAGAGGAGAGAAGAGGTGGAAAGTGGATATAGATCAAATGCATGTTCAAACAAACTCGGCCGGCATCAAGCTCGGCATACAATAAAGAACAATGTCGCCAAGGCAACACTGGCACATTCCCATTCATCTTTTGTTGAATATATATCTTCTCTCCTTCTGTTAGTGTGATGAAATGATACTCCATGAAATATTAAACAATGTGTCATATGATAAGTAAATTTAAGGTTGTACGATCATAATGATACACTACAGTCTGGCAAAATGTCAACAAACGGAGCCAATAAATAATAAATACACATTTCTCACCTGGTAGAATAAAAAGAGACGAAAAATGTCAGAGTTGTTTGCTTGCTGTCAGCCCTTTCCGGGCTACTACAGATTTTTTTAAGGGGGGACAATCTTTGCTCCTTTTAACTGTCTTCTTGGGAAATCACCTGCTTCTCCTCATGTTCCTCCTTCCAGCGTTAGTTTTCTTTTTAGTCAAGAGAGATTTCTGAGCAGCACCTGTTTTTTGTTTTTTTTTAAACCTCAACGCCCGAGAGCAGCGCGGATATCAGCCAGCCACATCTACACTTTGATTTGAAAACCAATGCACAAAGTAAGAAATGGGCACAAGTTCAAACACTCCTTGACTTTTTCATCAACTTTGTTTTATGGATGTACCGTATATTTCTTCTTGCAGGAAAAGAGAATATAATATGATTCATGTGAGAGCGTCAAAGCAGAATGGTTCAGTACATTTTTACCGCACTGCTGACAGAGTAGTGTGACATTGTATTAAAAATGGATTACATTATTAAAGTGCATATTTGAACTAAATATGCTCAATGTAAGCATAAAAATGAAAATATAGAAATCTAGTGCCTATATATATGTTTCATTGTTGTATATTTTATAGTAGTTAAAATGTAGCTAAATACATTTTTATAGAAAAGAAATACTAAGATTAACAATTGTGTTTTGTAAACTGTTCATATATTATGTTCAAATATTTGACTTTATAGCAAATAGCCCTTGTCAATAAAAGTGTTTCAAAACAAGTATTACATCTAGTGACTGTTATATTTATCAATTCAAACATCAATTGTAAGTCCGCACATACACAAAGTGCAATACACTGCTTTCCATTTCCCTGTCAGGCTCTTAGGAGAGCCTCCACAGAGAAAGGTAATGGCCTCACAGCGGGAGTCCTGACTGAGCTGGCATGAGGGCTCTTGAAGGAGTCGGCATGAGGACCTGACTGGTCAGCGGGAGTGTCTGCGCACCAGCCCTTAGCTGTCAGAGCTCGGGAATCAAAAGTCCTGCTGGGTGCACTAATGTCTGGCCTGTCCAGGATACCCTGATCAGATCCAAAAACATAGCGTGTCATGGTTGAAGAGCCATTTGATTCCATTTCTTCTGTTGGTTTTGAGGTGTATTTTGCAAAGTCTAGACCTGACAAGGTACTGCCATGATGTTTGAGTCTTTGTTGTGACGGTAGAGGAATCAGCTCGGGTCTATCTATCTCCTCGCAGCCTTTCCAACAGTTCTGCACCTCCTTAACCTTTGTGGTTTCCTGTGAGCTTTGGCATAAGAAGTCACTACAGTCACTTTGTGCGGACGACCTGCTCTTAAGGTGGAAAAACTGATAGAACTGGAAGTCACACTCATACAGAGGCTTATATTTATACACAGGCACATAACTGGTCGTCCCTGCAGCGGCGGGGTCCTTGTTAAGAAGACAGAAGTGGAGGCTAGGAGAGACAGGCAGGGGAGGAGGGTGAAGCACGGGGACAAGGGCAGAAGATGAAGAAAAGGAAAGGTCGCTCTTCCGGTCGCTCTGCAGCTCCCTCTGTCTCAGTTCCCGCTCCAGCATCACGTTCTCCAGCTCCTTGTCTGCAAAGGCTCGCCTCTTCCTCATACGAGCGCTGATCGGGGGACACGTGAAGGGAGTTTGGTCGCGCTGTGTCTGCTTTGACCAGCAGGAGGTGTCGTCCTCCAGCGCCACTATCGGTTTTAGACCTGCACAGAAGGTCTGCTGTTATGTATTCATATATTTAATTTGTTGGTGAATAATGAAGTTGTTCCAACCGATTAATTATGTTTATGTTTGTTTGTCCTTTAATATTTTAATTATACAGTTGGTTAGTTGTGTCATTTTTGTTTCACTGAGCGCACAGAGTGGCTTAGAGGGATGTAAAGACAAAGCCTCTTGCAGGATTTGACTGTAAGCCAGAAGGTAATAATACACACTATGTATTACAGTAATGGTCTGTTGTTGTGAAATAATGAAGCCACAGTGATAAGGTTGGCTTAGATACATTTAGTGTGGGTAATACTGGGTAATAGTGACATCCAAGAAGCACTGGCTGTGTGTGCAAGCAGGGCTTGAAATGTGGTTGTAGTTTGAGCAAAATACATAATGCATATGTGTGTCTACTTGTGGGGGGAAATATGTGTTTGTTTTGTGACATTGTGGGGACTAACATCTGCAGCCGAACAAAAAGCGGGTCCTCGCGGGGACAGACATTTATTTGGGTAAGATTTAAATTCTGGTTGAGGTTTGACTCAGGCTTAAGCTAAGGCTAGGATAAAGGTTGGGCTTAGACATGGACAGGTTATGGATAATTTATGGTAAACCTCCAGGGATGCAATGTCCTAATAAATCATTTAAACAAATAGTGATCTAATTTTGAATGCACTCGTACACTACAGGTTATTTGTTACTTGTTTCTGTACTAATTACAACTCACCCTGGACAAGTAAAAAGAGTTTACTTTGACAGGGCAGCAAGCAGTGACTCACTTCCTCCACTCACAGATGACAAACCAAGTGGATCAGTTTATGATCTTCTTGAATGAATTCTGTCAACCTAAATGCATTAAAACAATTAAGAAAATTTGCTAAAGTTGACTTTAAGAGTTTCATCCGATTTACTGGAAAGGAAACTACACTTTCTATCACAGTCTTGGAGAGAGTACGTATGTTAATGAGAGAAGAGATGTTAATTAAACTTTACCCTGCAGGATGCTCTTTGCCATTATGCTCGGTTCGGATGCTTTGGTGTAACGCTGATACGCCGTCCTCCGTGACGGACCTGCACACCTGACCCCCCTCTTACCCTGGGAGAAACATGGGAACAGGAATAAGACATTTGGACATAGTCATTATACTGAGAATGTGCCCCAAAGGTAATTAATACGGTATGTAAGAGGCAAGCAGAGCTCATTGTCATTCCAAGATTTAAAAATAAGAGATATTTGGCTATTCACTGTTGACACTCGAAAAAAAAACCTATAGTATAATTTTAGGCTAAGTCATTATGTGAGGCAAACTTGCTGTCTTAGTATATTATATTAATATGTTTTACAAACATACAAACAACAATATATATTGATATGACACAATGTGGAGTACGTATTGATAGATTTCTGTTGCAGTACACTTTATTGCAACAATGAACAACAAAACTAAAAGATAATCATTCCTCTGTGATATGTCTACTACTTATCCAGTAATATTTTTAATATTTGTGAATATTCTAAAATGTTGATGACTGCTTTATATAACTGAATTCTGAAAACTGAAGTCTTGTTGTAAGGATATACATAATACATATTTATTGTAATATAATACATATTTCTTGTCATATCTCAATAGGACTTCAGTGTTCAAAATATAGTATTAATTTGTAAATAAAATAATATATGTATATATTTTATTCTGTTTTGTATTAATGCAAATAAAAGAATAAGCTTAAGTCTGTAGTTTTGAACCTACTGTAGGTACAAATAAAAATGGAAATACGCTGCCCTGGGCCTTGAGATTATCAGACTTCTTTCACACATAGTGAAATAGTGAAAATATAGATAATAGTAATAGTTGTAAGTGTTAACTATTTACCTGGGATTTTGCTTCAGAAAATGCAATACAGGAAAAGAAAAGGCTGTAGTGTGAAATAGCAATAGCTTTATTCGACTGACCTTCAGTCTACCATCAGGTGAGCCATTAAACATTCAACAGTCTTTAACTGCTTTATCAATTGTATATTCCTTTAATTTTCAGTATGTATGTGTGTGTGTGTGTGTGTGTGAGTGAGTAGCCTATGTGTGTGTCCCTGTAACATGGTGCTGTAAGAGAGTAATTTTCCAGTTTGGGATTAATAAAGTCAATCTATCTATCTATCTATCTATCTAGGCTATCTAATTTCTTACCCCAGGAATCACATTCAACGTCTCATGTAAATATAATTGTTTGTTAATGACGGTTTGCCTCCTGATCATCATGTACTGGAGGTCATGGTTTACCCATCTGTTTATTCTCCCTCCCTGACCTGCCCTTGCGCTCTGCTCACCTCCGCAGCTTGTTGCCTCCTCAGTGCGACCTGCGCTGCCATGACCCGCTGCCGCTCCACCACCAGCAGGCAGCAGGCACAGTGACAGTCCCTCCAGCGGCAGAAGCGTTTGTGGCCCTTCAAACACGAAACGACGCCGTGGTTCCGACAGCGGGCGCATTTGGGGCTCCGGGCCATCTTGCGTGGTTTCTGCTGATGGCGCTCTGGAGACAGGGCCGCTTTATTCTCCCCTCCGTCCCCGCGGCGGCCGAGTTGCCCAACGCATCCGTCAGGACTTGTCACGTCAACAACTTCTTCGGATTTTAGTACATCAAGTTTTGGTGTGGTCTCCAGCTGCGGGCCTCCTTCCAACTGAGAGGACATCTATGACTAATAACACGGATTCCTTTTTAATCCGTGGGGCACTATGTTGCTGCTACCGCTGGGCAGACTTTCGCAAAAACTGCAAGGTTCTTTTAACTCAAAATGCAACTAAGGACACGTGTAAGGTTGTTACGTATTAAAGTACAACAGTGGTGCTGTTTTACGCACGCATTTAAAACTGAAAAAAACAATTCTGACTGCTGCACTGAAACACAACACACATAGACTAGCCTACATCAGCTATCCCAGCCTATATGAAATACATCAATGTTTATCAAATAGCAACTAAAACGACGCATTAAGCACGTGATTCCAGGCTTAAAGAGGCTGTGCACCACAACTTTACAGCAAACTAATTCCTAATGAACACCAAGCGGTGAGGTGCGGTGTCCTGGCCCAGCCCACTGCAACATGGCAGCGTTTTCAGGGTGGAAACTTTGCAGCCTACCGCCAGACGTTTGAAATGTTAAGCCTCTCTCAGCTGCTCTCTGACGCTGTTTCCAAGAACAAGCGGGCCACAATGCAGAGATCCTGGCGCGCGAACCGACAGCATTGATTTGTGGAAAGTCAGTTTGCAGAAAAAGCAACCGCCTCTCCCTAGAAACGCCTTTACCTGCCCTGCCCACCTTCGCTGTGGTTCTCATCTTTCAAGAGATATGGGATCTTGGCAGAGCCACATCTCCAAATTATTCTATGCAAGGGATCTATGCAAACAAAACATAGCAAAAAAAGTAGGCCTACGTCAAAACCATGTGGTCACATGTTTTGACAAAATTCATAAACTGTCAAGAATGTACAGATTGAAAGGGGGGAAGAGGGATGTACACAACCAACACTACAATTATAGTAACACACATTCTTATGATAATAGTAGCCTAATTATACATGCCGAGTTTACGCTAAAACATACATATGTGTCCATTAGTGTGTGTATACATGTGAGCCATATGTTTTGCCAGACTGATACAATGTGGACTAATTATGCACGTGCCTTGGAGAAACTAGGCTAGTGGGGAAATCAGAGGCAGCCAGAGAAAAGTGAAAGAGGGAGAAATACATTTGTTATATTACTTAGGAGTCTTGACACTCATTTTTATTCAAAAGACATTTACATATGTCAATGATTTAATGGCTCTCTTGATGTTTTTGTGTTACCCTTTCTGGTTTTGAAACAGAATAATCCAAACCATTGAAATATAAATATTCTCCCTAAAGCTTGTTTAGATAAGTGTTTTTAACTGCCATGTGTGGATTATGGATCCAGTGAATTAATGGGAGGTTGGTGATATGCTGCACTAACCTCCTAAACAGGTACGCTTAGTGCTGATATAAGGCAGTGAATGTTGTGTGTAAAAAGAGCGGTTTCCTTGACCTTACAGACTCCACTGACACGGTGTGAAAAGTGTGCTCCCTACTGGTTTGGTTGTGTAATTACACCCAGGGTAGTTCTACCATGGTAGAACAAGTCAGGGCTATCTAATTTATCTGATTTCCATCTTATTTCAAGGCTACACAGGGAAAAAGGCGTTCAAAAACCTTGTAGAGTTCAACAATGTGGCCCAACACCGACCAACCAGAAAAATAAATTATCTTGCTCTCCTTCACAGGACGCTTCAGGGCTTTGTGTAATTAGTTATCACTGAAGATCCTGACAGGACTGACTCAAGAGGTTCTTGTCTACAGCACCTACAAGTTTAGTTCAGGATAACTAATTATCACCATTTCTACTTCATGCTTCAGGCTTCCAGACTCTTTATGTATGTGACTATGCTAAAAAACTGTTTAAATGATACTGAAATGGCACATGCTTGCTGCACAGTGTATTACTCCAGAGAGTTCTCTCAAAAAGCCTGACGTTTATTGTAACATATGCAACGTTTGGATTTGAGAATGCAAATATGACGAAACGTTGACCTTATACTTATGGCATTCAGATTCTGTTATTAAGATCATTTTTAAGATATTGTTAGTGAGGCTTACTATGAGTTATCTGTAAAAAATCAATTGATGCCCGCATCATCAAATACATACTGTAAGTTTAAAGGTTGAAATCTTGGCCAACCAATATTTATCTGGTGTGTAAATTTACAACAGAGATTAAAAAGGTAAAACCTTTATTTGAATTCTTCTATTATCTAAAAACTTTGATTTAATTTTAAAGAAGGGTTTTAAATAATCGACACAGTCTCATGAATGGATTATACACATACAGTATATACAGGCCGATACTGTCTATGTTATTTTCACCAGCCATCGCAGGCTCAGGGGCTCAGATGGCAAAGGCCCAGTCACTTTTGGTCTTGAGCCTGGACTTTGCAGTGGCCAGAAGTGTCCCACCATGAGATTTCTGGATGTTGTCAGCTCATGAAAGGTTTGAAGATCAGATATCAAAGATGTAGGCAGGAGCCAGCGCAAGCTGAGCCTCAGAAAATGATCACCAAAGTCATACAACCAATGGATACAGTGTAGCTATATTGCATATACATGATTGTCCTCTTCAATTATCACACAGTGGATTTAATCTGGAGCGCTGCCACAGTTTGGTAATACCATGTGGACTATCTTTAAATCTCTGGATATGCAGAATTATGCAGGACACAATGAGTGAACCTGCCCACCACTAGGTTCAACCTGCAGTTTACAGAAGGCTCCAATGACAACTCAAAAGGAATCTGCAGAAGATACTGACAGCATTTTTCTGTCATTGAAACTCATCCTTGCCAGGTGCGAAGCAGCAGCCATGCTGACCCCATATGTATCAAAGGACCCACTCAAAGGAAGCAAGGAAGGCAACATCAAAGGAAGCTTTCCCCAAGGACTTCAACACCCAGGGGCATTGGTAATGACCAAAGGCCTTTCACACCAACTCCAGATTTTTCTCACAAATGATGATAAATAAATAATTAAATAAATATATGAACAATTGAACATGTCTTGTGACAGTCAGTTCCACCCTTCACCAAATAGAAGATAAGTAACAGTGCACTCTTTTTTAGCTGCAAATAACTTCTGAAAGAAATTGTAATGGACTTTATGTGAACATTACATACTTACATAAAAATTGAACCCGGCATGAGGATAATTACAGATGTACCAGGTTCTGAACTTAATTAGGAAAACAAAGCAACATGGAAAAAAGGCATCTCTATTTAAAAAAGAAATAAAAAGTACAAGGTGAAGAATGGTATCCAATCCTTCTCACGATTGTTTTGGCAGGTCCCTAAATTAAGCATCAAAGCATCATATTCCTGAGCCACACGTTTTGTACACCCGATCCCCCACCCGAAGTACTAGATGTCACTTGTCAGAAAAACATAAACATAGGTTGATGAAGGTCTTTAAGCAAACCTTGATTGTGCTGTTTTTGTGTGTGTTGAGAACAGTCTACAAATTGACGAGTGGGCTCCATAAATGGTAGACCATGCATGATGCTGTGAAGTGTGTGCATGGAAACCAAGTAAGTACAACCCCTTGTTATTAAAACCATCAGTTCTGCTGCTGTCTGTAATGGAGTGCATCTCTCGAAGCCTGTTGACTCTGAGACAAATTGACTGTCATCAGCAGTGACATGGTGCTTTGGCATTCTTGTCACAGGACCTCTCTTTTCCTTGTACTTTGTTGTATGTCCTGCGGTTGTGCTGAGAGTTGTGTCCATTTACTTCCATTTTCGTCGCACAGAATGAGTTTGACAGACTCCTTGGCTCCCACCACTCGGCCTGCCAGAGTGTCCTTCTGCATCTGCCTCTCCCTCTATGACTGACACGCCCTCAATCGACTTGTGAACGACCTCAAACTTAAGACAAAAGGCCTGTAAGATTCACTCAAGGACAAGAGCGCAGCTCCAACTTTATGTAATGTGCAGAAGTTTGTAGAAAGAAAACAGCGGAGCTGGGGGCAGGTTGCATTTTCAAACAAAATCCTGAGCTGAATGTCAATTCACTTCAAAGAGAGAAATTAAAAAACACTGGGCTATGTTTCACGGTGCTTTAAAACAAAGGCTTTAGCCCCTTTATCCACCTTCTTCCAAAGAGCAGGCGACACCTTTGCTGTTATCAACGTAAGGCAGAGGCCATTAAGCTGACAGTTTTTTCCCAAGGTGGGTTTTAAAACCTGCACCTTAGAGAGTGTTTGAGTGTGTCAAGCCTGTTAAGACAGAACAAGTGCTTGCTTAAATTAATGCACTTCTACCGTCATCACATTAGACACAATCAGGTGGTTTTAGGGAATGTTTTTAATATGCCGCACACAACAAGTGTTGCAACAACACAAACAGTCTTAAGAAGCAGTTACATGAACCAGACCATGCATTCTCTCTAGGTACTAAAACACCTGTTTTAACTTGTCCAAATTAGGTTTTATACAAATCTTAAACTTTGGAAACAGATTAAATGGATCCATTCTTCTGGCTTTACTCTCCATGAGAGCTCCCAGAAGCCTGGCCTGGCAGCATTGAGGAAAGACCTGTGGTTTATTGCCTCAAAGAGGTCGACTTATGGTCAATAAGGAGCATCTCTAAAAGGAAATTTTGCGGTAGATCATAAAGCATCAGCGAGAGCATTTTTCACAGTATCATAGCTAGATTCAAAAATCACTTTACTATCCCACATTAAAATGATTGGGCTTCCAACCCCACTGTCAAACATATTCAAGGGGTTGCTTGTTATGATGCATACTTTTCCTTCCTCTTGTTCTATGTTTCTCCTTTTTTTTCTCCTCCTCTTTTTTTATTCCAATCCCTCTTCATTTTCTTTTTCCTCTTCTATACCTTCTTCTTGTTATTATAATATGTTTCATGTATTATTTCTGATCAACTGATTCCAAAGTCGTTATATCCAGTGGGTTCAGTTTGGTAGGGTTGACAATCGGAGCTCAGCGCTTGCAGCCTCCTGGTTAATTCACCAAATCTTGGACCTCTGGCACATTTCATAGTTGCATCAATAGTTAAACTGTTATCGGGGGTCACAGTTAGTTGTTTTAAAGTAAAGAAAACTACACTTGGATATGGACACCAGCAGTAGGTCAGGGCGACTTAAGGACAAAGCAATGCAAAACCAAAGATGATGGGACAATGAAGAAATGATGTTTTATTTGAGGCATTATCAATCTTTTCCTTATTTAGCATGTGGGCAATGCAGCCAGATGCAAGCAGATAGTGTCCCAGAATATGTATCCGGTCAGAGATTCTGAATTTCAAAAGACATGACTAAGATTAGATTTTTCAATGTGCTTACAATCGGGCTTTCATAGGTTTTTCATTAAATCAGAAATGATGTGCTAGTGTTGATGCAGGCACTAGCCAGTCAGTATTGTAATTTTTATTTAACCGTTATTTAACCAGATTAGGCTCATTGAGATATAAATTATCTTTGTCACGGGAGATCTGGCCAAGATAGCAGAACAAATTAGTTACATACTGTATAAAAAAAATACAATCACAACACTAACACAAAAGAGGCCATTCATAATTAATAATTAATTAATTAAAACATTTGCACATGTGTAGGGACTTATATTATAGGGTTTTAACAGAACCTTTAAAATCTTTTAAGGAAATTAGACTCAGAAGTTTGAGTGTTTTCTGTATGACATTCCAAGTAGAAGGAGCAGCAAACATGACAGCCTTTTTGAACAACTCTGTCCGGGCTTGAGGTACATTCAATAAAATAGTGTTCTGGGACCATAAAGCTTAAGCACTCTGTGTAATAGAAAGAAAATTGGATGTGTAACATGGGAGCCCGCCTATAATGCCCTCAAATGAAGATATAAAGGTGAGTAAGTCGGCGATTTGACAGAAAGGGCAAATTTACTGTGGAGTAAAGTGTACAGTGATGAATTTTTTTTACTAGGGTCTGTATGTGAAGCTTAAAAGAAAGGTGATCATCAATTAAAAATCCTATATTTATAAGATGAAACTACCTCAATTATTTTGGCCTGGTGGGTAAAAATATTCTATTAATCTAACTCAATCTTCCTTGAGTTTGAAAATACCATTACTCTGGTTTTCCCAGCATTAAGGACAAACTTTATTTGATAAATATCAATAAAACTAAAAAATGAAATAAAGTTGTGCTTGCACTCTATCAAAAGCAGTGTGCAAGCATTCATACGCCTTCCTAATGGTAGTTGTACAACAATAGATAACAGTGTCATCTGCATAAAAAGGGAACAATGCATTTTGAACGTTTTCCCCCAGGCAGTTTATATGAATAGTGAAAAAAGTGGCCTCAAAATAGAACCCTGGGGAACCTCTTTACAGATTAATACATAGTTTGACGTCAGGCCTTCCACTTGCATAGCTTGAGTCCTATCAGCGAGATCGTTAAACCAGCCCACAAAGTGCTGAGACATACCTATACTGACCAATGTCTAAACTAGTATGCTGTGGTCAACAGTGTCAAATGCTTCAGAAAGATCAATGAACAGAGACACACAGTGTTTCTTATCATTAAGTGCTTTGACTAGATCATTCATTACTTTTATAGAAACAGTGGTAGTGCTGTGTTTTTTCCTGAAGCCAGATTGATGCTTAGATAAAATTGACTGAGCATTTAAATACTCTTTCACTTGTTCACTAACCAAGGATTCCAACACTTTGGCCAATGCTGAAAGTTTGGAAATGGGTTTGTAATATTAGGCAAGGTCATGGCAATTGGAAATTGTTTGTTTAGAAATATTGGTGTGAACAATGAAAGAAAAAAAAGAATGGGGGAGGACCAGATGAAGACTAGACCTAGGTTTAGAATGAGTCATGTATGAGGAAAGAACACAGAAGGGTTATGGATGCGTCTGTGGCTGTAGCTGTGACCATTGTTACATTTATTTTTGATGTGATGCTTGATGAGCTGAAGAAAATGCTCCAGAAGCCAGAAGTTGCCCCCTCACAGTCCATTTGAGCCAACACTTTGCGCTGTTGGCTCAAACATCTCCTTCTACCCATCAGTCTGTCCGGTCCTTTATCCTTCCTTTGTTCTCTCCATATTTCTGCTTTTGTTTTTACTGTATCGTTTCCTTTTCTTTCTTTCATTTTAAAATTATCTCCAGTAATTACCTTTATATCTTTCTTGATTTTTGCCATTGGTGTATTGAATAAAAAGCATCAATGCAGTCATGATTAATTTTTGAATTAAAAAGAAATTGACATACTGTATATTGTATGGTGGATGTAATTTTTGCAGCGGCCATTTCATCAGCCACCAATGAAATAAAAATCTAATATAGAATTGATGCAATGCAGAAGAAGAGCCAGTAAACTTCCATCCATCCATCCATCTTCGACCGCTTGTCCAGTATCGGGACGCGGGGACAGCAGCTGCAGTCGGGGACCCCAAATATCCCTTTCCCGAGCCACATCAACCAGCTCCGACTGAGGGATCCCGAGACGTTCCCAGGCCAGTTTGGAGATATAATCTCTCCACAAACATTCTCATCTTAAAATCATATTTACTTATTCTCAGTCAAAAGATAATTCTTTTAATAGTTCATGGTCCTTTCCAGAACGGGCTATCATTTTTACATCCTCACGTAAGGTCAAAACATGTTATTTGAAGCAGATTGATGAATGGAAAATGATATGACGATATGTATTTTTTTTTTTGATAATGAGTTTGACAAAGCAAAGTCAAGATCAATTTAACAAATTGGGAAACTAAAGAGAGAGGGTCTTGTTTGTGATTTATGAATAAAACAGACCCGTCTTGACCAAGCCTGCTATGTGCAACAGTCATGTAGCAGAGATACAGTTTAGCATCTCTCTTCATAGCAATACATTAATCAGTTTGCCTGACTCAATCAAAATGAATCACAGTGTTCTGTCATGAATTATGTTCTGTAATCGTTGGATTGGATTGCAGAGGAAATGAATGCAAGTGAAATTAATGAAATGTGACAAATTTGTCATGATCTTTTGAGTATAAATGAAGACCAATGAGGCGGTGTAAAATGAACAGACCTAGAGGAAAATACACTCTTAAGACACATGCATCTGGACTGTAAATGATCAGGGGACGTGGCGTGTCACACTAACCCACAGACCACGATCAATGTTCTTTTTAACATGTCTGGTTTCAGGCCAAGTCAATGCAAGAAAGGCAATCCCTGACCTACACACAGCCGTTTGTTATCTCTGCTGAATGAATTTAACCCTCTTTTGTAATTATATCTTTACCATGATCCTGACGCCTGCACAAGGAGCATACTGAAATCCTTTGTGTCTCTGCATTGACTATTGATTCTGTTTTACGCTCAGGTTAATGAGAGCTTTTAAATAATGCAGACACTGCAGTGCCATGTACACAGCATCTCATGTCCACCCCTTTCTCTGGATGCCCCTTTTTCTCAATTTTTTCTCTCTTCTTCTTCCCTCACCTCTATCCTTCTCTCATTATCATACCTCCTTTTCCATCATTGTTTTCTCCTGCAGACATATCTAAGCATCAATGAGGGTACAGGCAAGACTACCCCCGCCACACTCATCTTTCTCCCAATCTCACCACCTCTGATCCCATGTCTTCCTGACTGGCGTGGGATTCAAAGACCCACCTTACTCCCAAAGATGAGGCACCCAGTGCTGCAATAACAGCGGACCTGAGGCTACGGATTTAGTCACTCCCTCATCCTCCCGTATCATATTGAATCTGTTTCTAAAGGTTTATTTCCTGTTTAGTCTTCAAAGTTGTCTTGGACTGCCTCACTAAATGTCTGGTTTTATGAACTTTAAGCAATATCCCTTCAGACACAAAGCAAAGCACTCTGTATTGTGTAATAACTGTTGTGTAATGAGGCTCCAGATTATTAAGCTCTTTTAAACAGCATTTCATGGAACAAAGTTCTGCAAAGCATACTCACAAACGCAATTGAATAAGTAGTGACTGATTAAAAATAAGACTGTGTGCTCCATTACTGTAGCTTTACATTGCACAACAGATGTGCATACTTGATAGGCTGCTGAGATAAATGTTCAAAATATACGAATCCTCAGAAATAATATTTCTCAAATGTATTTATGACAAAGTCTGAAAATTAGAAAAACCGCACTCTGTTTTTGATTAAAACAGCAAGCGACAATTCTGAAGTCCTCAGTGCTTCTCATAAGTTATTTGTTAGTCAGGATCTCAGTGCTTACGGGGAAGGTGATGAGCTCCCTTGCAGATTCAGCAGAGACCTCTGACAGATGCTTTGCAATGCAAATCACGTCATTATGACAAAATGTGAGATTTTTCCTGGATGTCTGTTTGCACCAGGCAGCTGTAAAAATGGCTTCTGTTGCGTTTTTCTTTAATTTGTCTACTTACATTGATATCCAAGATCAGCATTGTTTTTTTTTTTTTAACTCAACATTAAGGTCATTTTATTCTGGGGGGATGCACAAGTATACAAAATCTACTAAAGATGATTGCAGCTCTGCAGGCTTTAAAAAAAAAAAAAAAAAACGAGGACCCGGTCCAAAACATCAAAGTTATACACAACAGGTGGTCTTCATAAATCTTTCCTTTGAAAGTGTCTCCAGATAAATATTAAAGCATATTTATTGACATTTGGTTTTAAATGGCTTTTCACAAGCAAGAAAGCAGTTAGTAAGAAGAGAAAGGAGTGCAGATGAGTGGATGGTAATGGTAATGATGAGCTGCATTCCTGCGTTTGATTCGTGCGCTGGACGCAGGCAGAGTTTTGCTTTCTTTGCACAGGCTGCACTACTTTAGCATCTGTCCTTGCGGCTACAGATTGGAAAGTATATTATCTGCTCATCTCTGCTCTCTGCTGACTGCCTGTGACAGCTGGGGTGAATGCATGGAGAACAGTTGCTGGGGGTACAATATAGATGCTCTCACGCTTCATTGTTTCTTCCATTAAATCCACTCATCATTCAAATTTCTTTCCCTTGTCTGTCACTCTTTTCAAAGCCCACCAAAGGTGCTAGACCCATGCTGTTGCCTCGATAACTGCAAAGATGGAATTAATAACTAGAGGTCTACATACATGGGGAAAATAATAATAATAGTAATAATTGAGGGGAGGGGGAAAGCACAGCCTTATCGGCATCTATGGTAGCTCTTGAAAAACTCTTTAGCATACAGAAATATTATTTTCCACTTTAATGGGCCCTAATTGTTGATTTCTCTAACTGGATGGCTGCCTCTCCCTGGATAATGATCCCATACCGTCCTCCATATGAGAAGAGTCAGTAAAAGATAGGGTGAAAAGAGAGAGAGACAGAGAAAGAACGTAGAGAGGAGGCACTAAAGCAATGAAAACTAGAAGCCGTTCATTTACACCTCCTCCCTCTACAATCTTTCTTTTGACAGTTGAAAAACAAACTGTATCCTGGCTTCAGCGTGTGAGCAGGAGAGGGTGAGAGGAAATGGAATATATATGGTGTAAGACATACAGGATTTGGACATCACAGCTTTTTACTGTGAACACAACTACAAACGTAACTCACCCAGAGCTGCCAGAATTCCTCCAACTTCAAAGGAAATGAAGAAATAAATATATAACATACGTGTCAACTCAACCAAAGCAACATTCATGCACTCACACAACAAAGAGAGCCACTGTGGCTTTAATGTATCTTTTATGCATTTCAGTCTTAAGATATTCTTTACATCATATCTTGAGTCCCTTTTCTTTGTCAAGAGATGCTATGTCCAATGTTAAAGTCCAACTGAAATTAAAAACGTTACCCTTTTTTTTTTTTTTATTGTATAGTCTGGGTGATGTTTTCTCTCTCTAGGTTGCTTTAGTAGCTCGTGCTTTAACCAAACACCTCTTATAATGTACCTTTATTTGCATCTGTTTTGCATTTAACATTTAACATGATGAACAGTGTTTCTACTGAAATAAAAACATAGGATGTGAATGGAAACATAAAGAATTATCCTCCAATTGCATCCTAGGTTTGGTGACTGTCTGATTTTGTTGTTTATAGGCACATGATCCAAATTTCCAAAAGAGGCTATCTGCATTTGTTTTTTTCTTCTTCCTAAAGTTTGTATCTAATTATTGTTTTTCTGCAATAAATATATGGAATTGAGTGAGCAGTTTAAAAGGAGCTTCAATGTTAGGGGGGAAATGTCTCCAGAGACTCATGCTATGCCCCATCCGGCTCTCCTTTGCAAACGCAACCTGACCTACCAGCAGAAGTCAGCAACAAAACTATTATCCCATGTGGCTTTTCACCTACAAACATTGCCAATATTCAACAAGTCAGTTTTATGGTGTGACAACGCTATGGATAAAGAAGAATTCCGGCCAATTATTACGATAATCTTGATCGCTTTGAATATGCCAGTACTGTGGATAGAAAAAAATCGACCAGAATCGATGCTGACAAACTTGACTTGCTGCAGCTATGTCTAGAAGCTTCCACTTAGCTAAAGCGACAGTTGTAGGGGCATATTCAAGAAAGCCTTTGTGCCTCTTAACAGACACAAAATGCAATTAAAATGTCTGTGCAACATGAACAGGGCCCTCACGTGACAACAAGATGCTTTTTCAACTCAGACATTATTAAAATTCACCTACCCTCTCTCAATCCTGCCAGTAGCTGGCTCGCCCTGCTAGCTGCTAACTGCAGTGTTGCCAACTCTTTTCTAATGAAAGTAACTAGCACTAGCTCCAAAAGTTGCTAAAAGAAGCTAGATGATGTCATACGTTCATTTGCGAAAATGAATTGGTTGTATCAGCAAGGTAGATAGAAAGAAATAGAAAATGTTCACAAATTCAATACAGGGATTTATTTAACCTTATAATTATTACTTAGCTAGCTTATCTTTGAAGTAAAAAAAAAATTACAAAGGGACGGAAAAGATTGATAAAGAATTCTCAAAGAAGGCTGTCTTGCTTGGAGAGAAATGTTGCGCGTTATCGCGGGACAGTCTTTCAATGTTAGATCAGGCACCTAGCAGAGATGCTTTTACCACAGGGTATAACAATCAAAAATGATCTGTGAAATGTGTGTTGAGAACAGATTTGTTCGGAGTCATACTTGTCGCTGTTGTTGTTCTATTTCATTAGCCTACATACATATTGTACATTTCCAAAATAAATCTTATAGAAGGTCATAAACCGTCAAACCAAGTGACACTAAACTTATCCTTGGCAGATCTGCATATCTCAACGAAAGCAGTCCACAGGAGGTAATTGTGTACAAGCAGCACATATGTACAGCATCAGAAGAAGGCACTGGTGGAGGAACAGTAATGGACCTGCATCACTGCACACCCCCCCCCCCCCCCCCCCCCCCCCCCCCCCCCCATACGTCCTCAGTGTGACCCGCTTGGCAGAAAAACACTCAGGGGTGCTGGGCTTGGCAGCTGTATAGGGGCCTTTGATGGATCCTGGTTTCAAAGACATCAAAATCTCTTGCTAAGTGCGGGATAATATGGGATGATCCACATTCTGGAAAATAACAAAAAGCTGATCATTTCATCATGATTTCATACTGTTTGAAATAGTTGAGGTGAGCTTTATCGATCTTTCAAGAATCTTAAACTGCCTTTAAAGTGAGTACTTCAATCACAAGTTCATAACAAGAGATTAAACACTCTTTGTTTGTCTAGGTTTTTAGTGCTTGATTTAAAATCTTAACTTGCTTAGTCTCACTTAAAGAAATCATTAAGACCCCTACATGCCCCGTCAGTTATTTTTTGGCTTTTAATAATTAGATGATGGTGCAGCCACACAGGTGCATTTATGTAGATAATAAACTGGCTCACAGCCTGAATTCCTCACACACTAAAATCCAGCAATTTTTAAGCAGAACCTCTGACCTCCTCAAAGAAGGGATGGTTTAAACGAAACACTCCCACAAGCAGTAATAGATTATCACACCAAAAATTAAAGTCATTTTTATTCAAATGAAGTCCCAGACAGCCGAGTTGCTGATGCAGAGTGAATCTTTACTGATTGAAATATCCCTGCTGAGCCAAGTCAAACAGTAGAGAATATATTGCACCTGTGTAAGTTGGCTGTTCTGTCATATAGACATTAGCATTTAAATAAAGTGTAATAGCTCTGTTGAGAGAGATATTATAGTTGATGGATGTGGCTTATTTTATGAGGAACACAGCAGGGTGGGCCACTCACCAGGAGAGACATGGCTGGCTATTATTAGTGACAGGGGGATGTCAGTTTGTGTGTGCATGTGTGTGTGTGTGTGCGTGTGCAGAAGTGTAATATGTGATGTTGCTTGGTAATAGTGACTACCACTGACATCTTGATGTGTTGCCAATGGATAAAGTGGATGGTATAACAATACTTTAATCACCCCTATTTAGGATTTAAAAGCAGTATTAAAACTTTTATTACATGTTATATTTTAAGCGCACTTTAATGTAGTTGTAGATGGATTTAACGTCTTTTTTGAGTGTTTGTAATTGTATTTGTCAACCATTATACCTATAACTTCTCTTTTGGAAGCAGCCAAATCAGGGTGTATTAGCAGACTGAAGACACAATCTGTAATTATATTGAATGATATGTGAATAAACATACATGAACAAATCCTTCCAGTGTTTTACAAAGTATTTATAAAGACTTTACATGGACAAGTCATTCACGGGCTGGTTAATGAATGAGTCCAAAGACATGGAGATATATGGATTCTCCCAGAGCTTTCAGCTGCATCTTGTGGCCTTCATCAGTCAAGTAATGTTCTGATATTTATAAATAAATAAAAATGCCATACATAAATATAATTATCATTATAAATTTAATAAATTTTAATTTTTACAACTGTGCTATATCATATAGTATTACACACTAGTCAATGATTTATTCTTCTTCTGTCTGCTGCTCCCATCAGGGGTCGCCACCCCAGATCATCTGTTTCCATCTAGCTGGTAGAAGATTTTTTTTTCAATCCACATTTTTTATTTGTCACAGGTTTTACGCTGGATGTCCTTCCTGACACAACCCTTGACCCAGCTACATCGCCACAGCTGGATACGTGTTTCAATCATTACCGTCAATCATGCATTCACTGTTCATACTGCACAGTTATTGACAAATGCACTCATAAACACTACAAAATGTCCTTGTATCTGCTAACAATTTATCTATAATATCTTATAAACCATTTATCAGTTGTTTATTTACAGTTTATACATACTAACTGGGAGGGTTAAACTAAAGTGTTAATCAAACAGACAGAAAGAGGTGTTTATGATATGGTGTTTGTGTGTGCATGCAAGCTAACAGTGTGTTAGTGTTACATGTTAGTGTAATGAAGTATGTATGTGCTAATGTTGCCTCAGCAAAGACATTGGACCAACTTAGTCTTTATCTTTAATGTGCAAAGGAGAAAAAGAAGGCAAAGCAATAAAAGTAAAGCAAGATCTATAAAATTGAGAAAGTAGCGTAGTAGGGGAAATCCACAGGGAGATAAAACTATAATAATGGCGAGATAAAGGGGTTTAGGGCTGAGGCTGGTGGTTGGACTGCTCGAGGAGGAGCCTGTAATGGCCTGCTAATAACCTGGACAAGTTGGCGCTGCTGTAATATGGATAAGACAAGAACTGCAGTCCACTCATAAATACCATTAGAAAGGCTTGGGAAGAAGGGAACAATAGGGTGAGGATGAAATGAGAAGCCGTTAAGGATAGAGTGGAGGGTAATTACTGTGAATGGATGGTGAGAGGAAGGGTAAAACAGATGCATGGAGATGTTATATAAGCCAGAGGGGTTAAAGATGTATAGATGATGATAAGATTAAAATAACAGTTTTTGTAACTAGACAAATGTCATTATAAATCCCTCTAAATGGAATGGGATTGTGCCAAATTAAATATTGCTAATTCATTTACAGTTGAATATCATATTAATTGAGAGTTCCCCTACCTTTTCACATTGAGATCAGTTCTGATTTAATCGTGGAGAGTAGGCTTACTACTCAGCCTGTAAAAACTGCCTGTGACCATTTCTTAAATCTGAGGTAAACCAACCACAGTGGTCTACTTTGTACAGGATTGTACAGGCTTGGGATTAACTTATCCCAAGCCTGTCTTAACTGTCCATCTTTATACTGCCAATCAGCTTCCAATAGAAGAGCTGCTGGCAGCTACAGGTGTGGTTTGGGTGTGTTGACAGCCATGTTTGTCCAAAAGAACAATGAAGGACGTGACAGACAGATGGTTCATCCAATCACCTGCCGGGTATCTTTTGGAAAGTGCCGGCCCTTTTCCAAACAGTTTCCAATGAAATGACCAACGTCACAGATGGGTCTGATGGGTCTTTCACATGACAGGTTTCTGTGTCTGTGTGGTTTTCCAAGGTTTTCTCCCTGATTTGAACTGGGGTCCATTGGAAAAAGGTGATGTCCCATAATTCCATGCACCAATCAGGATATGGCTAAATTTGAATAAAAATCTGATGATAGTTGTTGGGTTGTGAATCTGATTAAACCACACCAACACAGTCCTTATTATATATATTATATTATTATTATATTAATATTTTTTAAACTAAATGTTCCAATTCATAAATGCCCTTCACTTAACTTACCTACTTTAAGTTATTCATATATTTCATATAATAACAAAATATTGAGAATCTGATCCATTATTAGTTGCGACAAACGGTAGAAGAGGGATGGGTTGGGGAAAAGCCAGTGGATGGCAAATAAGCACAAGAAGGAGGGATGAGGGGAAAGGTGATGGGGGAAATTGAGTGTATTTGCGTGCCTGTGTTTGTGTTGGCCTAAAAAAGAGGGAGCAAGATAGAAATGCATATGAGACTAACTTTTGGTCTTTTGGACTAACGCATGTACATCCATGACTCTGTACAATAGGCTGCATGTTTGTGCAAGGTGACTCATTTTCCACTTCAGTGGTGGGTCATGTTCAACACAGCACCCCTGCAGGTATGATCTAACACACACACACACACACACACGCAGGAAGTCGAAACGCACAAAACATACAGTACTAAAAAATGATTTACTTGGATAGGAAAGAAAAATGAGTTGTTTTCAAGAAAGCCATTATTTCAGTGCTGAGCATGAGATTGGCTCTGACTGTGATGTATGAGACAAAGTACTGGCACTCTTACTTTAGGATGTGATATCCCCCGGGACATTTATGACCAGCATGCAGTCACTCGTATATTGCAACAGTTGTTGTCTTGTAAGGGCTGTAGGCTACTTCCAACGGAAGACTCCAGTGTACTTAATAAAAGGCTTCTTTCTACTCCAATGTACATAGTGTACAATTTTAACAGAGTTATACTCCTTTTTTGGTCCTGAAGATTTGTGAGTTGCTTGCTCTCTTGCTGACTTAATCTAACAATGCTACCAAAGGCCAGTACAACATTATTTATTCATTATGAAGGTAATAGAGACAAGTCAGCATCAAAGATAAATCCAACTGGCACATACAAGGAGGCCAGTTGAAAAGCCATAGCAGATTAAACAAATCAATAAGCTGCATCAATGCATCAGACACTGCATTGTGGAAGCTGTATTGGGTAATGGGTGTATTTAAAGGTGTAATATGCGGCTTTAAAAACCACATTCTATGATCAGCAAAGAAGTGACTAATGAAAGTAAATATTTAAGCGTTTCTTCTCCCAATAAACCGGAAATATAAACTCCTCCAGCCCTACCTTTATAGTCGTGACAACGATAAACCTGTGACATCAGAGGCATTTCATCACCATGTCAGCGAAACCTTGTTGCTAAGCAAACAGAGGTGTTTTGATTAACTAGAGGAGTTGTGAAGGTTGACATCAGAAGAAATCCTGTCATGCAAAAAACTCATAATCTGATCCCTTGGCTCAGCACTTGTGTCAGCACTAGCATCTGTGTCAGTGGAAAAGCCTAAAAAGTTGTTGTCCCGTCCCCTGTTTATCAAATGGCTTTGTGTGTTTGACATTTTTACCTGGGTGTTGTGCACGTTTACCACCATCAGCTGTGGTGAGCTGAATTGCAAACATGACGGAGAGACTAGTTGTCCCATCAGACAGAGCATACGTAGAAGCTACATTAAGAGAAATTGAAGAAAGGACAAAGACTCAAACCAATATAATATATTTGATGTCCTGTTTCAAACAACAGGGTAAGAAGTGCAAGTGTCAGCTGAAGCCGAGGACAAAAGAGAAACTGCATGGTTTTTGATGCATGCTCTCCCTCTAAAATGTGTTTGTGTGCATCTCTGCTTCTGCTCTTTCTAATGAGCAATCATGGTTCACCAGAATAAATAGGCACCATCTCTGTCCTATTTAAAAAGTCCAACTCTGCTCTCTCTCCAAACACCAGTCCTGCTGACCACGGCAGAAAGTGTGGCTTGTCAGGCTTGAACAGGCCAATGGCCAATGCCAATCTGTGCAATAAAAAGATGTAAAAAAACAAACAAAAAAACAGACAATTGTGTGGACTGCTTTTTTTTATAGCGCTTTTAATCATAGACATGGACAATTTGCCTCTTGATGATAACAGAGCTACCATGCAAGACACCGCCCGAACCATCAGGACAGGAGCAAATGGCGTCCATTGGAGGAGTTCAACAACATTGCGCTTACTCATTAAAATTAAAATATACAGTACATTACTATTGAGTAAATTGAGACAGTGGTCACACAAATTATTTGTTTCTCCCTCTTCTCTGGTGTGTGTGTGTGTGTGTTTTTGATTTGAATGGATGCCAGCAAAAAAGTCTTAATTTGACCAGTTAGCTGTGGATGTGCTTATGGCTCTTGCCTCATCTGTTTTTATATTCTGTGCCATGTGACTGATTTTGCTGCTGTAACACTGTAATTTCCCAATTTTCTTGGGATCAATAAATATCTGTCTGTCCATCTATCTATCTATCCCCTCAAGGCCATTTAGTTTTAGATTGGATAATTTTTCTTTTTGTTAAGAGGGGGCATCCATCATAGGTACATGTCTAAATAAACATTTGTTATGGTGGGGGCGACAGTGATTTTGCAGTTAAGAGGTCACGATGTAAAAATAACGTGACATTATTCGATGGGCAGACAGGAAGCTCCGGAGGCAGATGCTTTTGTTACACTTGTCAATTTAGAAACATAGCAGAGGGCACATTTGCATCTGCAGGCATCTGCCACCAACTCGGACAACATCATCATTAAAAAGCATATGCAAGTGCACACAGTCACACACAGCTCAATGTTTTTAACCACACACACACAAAACATGCCCACAGTCAATTTGCTCACTCAGTTTGTTCACTTCCTCCTCTGCTTCCTCCTGTCATCTTTCCTTTTCTATCTTCTACAACAATAACAACCACTTGGAATGGGATGTGTATGATGGTGTGTGTTTTGCTCAGCAGTTAGTCAGTGTATCAAGACACTGATCAGTTCTTCCAGGATTTTAAGTTTTTTTTTTTAGATTGATACTCCTAAACTTAGGAGGGAAACTTAATTTTGAGTGTGTGTGTTTGTGTGTGTGTGTGTGTGTGTGTGTGTTTGTATGTATGTGTGTGAGGTTGCTGAGTTATCCTAGTAACCTCAACGAAAAAGCTCAGGATGTTGCAAATGATGGTATAATATGAAAATGGCTGGTGGATTTAAGCAAGGGGATAAGGAACAAAGCTTAGCTCACATGGCGCTGTTTTAATGTTTCCATTGACTGCCATTCATTTTGGTGCCACTTTGACAGCAAACAACTACACCAGAAGCATTTACAAACTTAAGTTGTCCATTGTTTACCTAACATATACCTACACTCTCCGTCTCTGTTGATTGGGAATGATTGAGATTTCTCTTGGCACAGCTACCAGAATACTTACAACTTTCAGACAGGTTGCTTACATCATATCTACGTCGTCAAGCTCAGTTGGAGGCAGCACAGTAACAATCAGCCATCACCGGAAAAGTGCTTCTAATATCCTTCACTGGTCTCCGTCCAGAGCAACGGGATCTGTTGGTTCATTTCTTTAACTGTCCATGGATGGACAGAACAGTACAGGATACATTGATGTTAAAATCTATACAGGTTGGCAGGATTGTCTTTTGCTCAACGTTTTGTTGGTAAATGTTAGAAGTTTGAGTCACCCACATCTCGTCTTCATATCAGAAAAAAAGAAGTGAATTTGGCGACGTACATGTTTTACGTTAACTCGTTCTCACTCCCGCTTGGTCAGTGGCTCTCAGCGTCACGTACTGACGCAAAGTCTGGCACGTGGGACTGCTTTGATTGGTTGAAATTTAGGGTGTACACATTGAAATACACCTAGTAACATGCACTCATGCGGGCACAAATTCAAACGAGACACAAGAAGATGAGAATATTTCAAACGGGGAAATTGAGATGGGAGGGTAATCGCTGTCCAACTAAATCACACATAACGCAAACTCAACCTCCACATTGGCCGCTGAGTGTTCTCTATTGCCGCTGGCAGGGTCTATTACAAATAATGCAAATTAGGTTCAGGTGGCATTTCCAGATGACTGACAGGCTCCCTAACTGGTAATTAGAATGTGTTGGTTTCTTATTGGCCAGAACTGTGTGACTGTCTGGTGAAGTGACATGGATTCACCCTCCTGGCTCTCATTTCATCAAAGCTCTCTATTTCTCTCTATCCCTCTCTCTCCCTCTGTTTGACTGCACACCCCACCTTCTCTCTCTCCCCTTCAGTTGTTCTCCACCTCCACAGTCTTCAGTTGTTCTGTCTCCTTTTTTCAGTCACTCGTGTTTTTTTTACATCCTTTTCTCAGTCCTTCACAAGACAGCTGAAAACAAGACAAATTAGTTTTTTTCTCCAAGAGACAGCCAGTAACTGATGAAGTAATACATTAAATAGTACGTGAACATTTTAAAGTGTAACTCAAGGGATAACATGCTCCATGAAGTTAAGAGACTCACAACATATGGTTCAAATTAAGAATTTAAGTCAAATCTAGGCTTTCAGTGCGGGTCATTTTCCAAAATGCAAACCTATGGAATAATTTCCTCGACACTCATTGTCTGGTAAATGTCTTTCAGATTCCACGCTTCCCAGTTTGTATCGCAGGACTTCTGTTAAACATTTGTAGTGTCCAAACCCAAGGTCTTTTTACGACTTGTCAAAGCTTCTTCAGAGCCACAAGTCACACTGTGCAAGTTTTTTCACAGTCTAAGTAGTAGTAGTGGTCTCTATAACTAGTAAACTGACCTGATTTTGCAAAATGTAAACTTCTCCTTTCAACCAGTGGCACTTGCTGTATTCTGGTTCCTCCTCAACGGTTTGTCTAGAAGGCAAGAAAGTTATTCTTCCATAACATTAATCATGTTTTACATTTTGACCAATCACTTGATTCATTATACATATTAATTTATTATACAAGAATTGGAGTCTAATGCATCCCTGTAATAAATACCACCTTCATGAAAGTTACATTGTTTGTTTGAAAGATGTTGATTGAACTAAATGGTTGTTATGGGGATTTTTGATTGGGATGTGATTTAATTGCATTGTGTTGCAGAAAGAGAACGTCCTAATAGGGTGTTCACCTATCGGACATTTAGGAGGATAGACTAACCCACTCAATAGGGTGAAGCTAAATGCAGAGAATTTATGTATCAATATGAATCCTCAACAACATCACCCTTCGACTTAAATCAGAATAATCAAGCTTTTGCATAAAGAAAAGTATTTTGACTCAGTTTGTGTTATAAACTAGATACTGTTATAGCATAAATGTTGGCCTAAATATTCACTCAATTAAGCATCATGCACAAGCGATCTCTTCCTTATAGCGTCCTGTGGCTTAATACCATATACATGAATAAATTATTCACATGAATATTGAACAACAGCGGACTTGTCTGCTTCCACAAAGGGTTGAGGAAAAAGGAGGCGAGAGAGAAACATGAGGGAAGGAGCAGGGAAAGAGTGTGTGAAAAGCAGAGGGAGACAGAGAGAACTTAAGACCTCTCAGATGTGTTGCCTTCTCAGCAATAAACACACTATCAAGGATTAGCCCTGCCTACGGTACACTGGATTTTATCATTGCAATCTATCCTGTTTTTAGTTAGCAAGCCCAAAAATTCACTTAGCTTGAGTAAACATTGATTGTTATAGCCAAGTTTGCAGTAGTTTGTTGGGAGTGTGCTGCTGCAAGCAAACATCTTAATCAGAAGGACAACAGGATGTGCTCTGTGGCCCCCGTCTTTATGACAGCTGAGCAAATTCAATACAGCAACAGCCCTGGGGCGGACTGCAACTGACTGAATCTGCATTGGTGATTGTTGTCAATTAGAAAATCGGAACATGCATAATTACTAATACTCTGGATGATAGTCTCATCCAGTGAAAGTGAAGGAACTCCTGTGTGTGAGTAACTTGTTATAGAAGGGGCCCGTTAGGACACTAACTGAAACTACTATTTCATATGTAAATTATCTCATGATCTTAGTGAGCGCACAATTTATCCGCATGATCAAGTGTTCACTTTACAGCATAATGTCAATGTAAATATTAACAGATAAATGCATTTCATGAATTACTTTAAAGGTGTCCTAATGAAATACCACAGAAGAAAAATAAGCCTGTTTCACTCTTTGATTCCCTTTGATTCTGCAAAACATCTTAATTTCTCTTCTGCTCTCTCTCTCTCTCTCTCTCTCTCTCTCTTTCTCTCTTTCTCTCTTAACCTCCATGTTTCTCTTTGTTGCCCAGCCCCACTGCATAACAATTCTGCAGTGGAAGCTGGTTTAATTTTTGGTTTCCAACTGCGCTCTGAGGGGCAACTTAAAAAACATGCAAATAGACAAAACACAAGAAAATTCAGAAAACAACTTCATTAATTTGACAACACATGCGCAGCATTCAGCAAACATGCTGCAAATACAAAAAACACAACCAAATACATAAACGCGCTGAAAATAAGAAGCAATGCAAAAAGAAAAGCAGATGCAAACAAAAAAAGCACTGCATCCAAATTATACAACTAAAGTTCTCCAGGCCTCTGGGGGGTTCGCTACATGGAACAGCTGGATTATCAATCCCACAGGGAGAGAACGCTTAGGCTTTTTGTTAGAGTCAGGTATGGCTGCAGCCTGGAGACCTCTTGTCTCATGCCTCCCATCCATAGACTTTATTTGAAATTAATATTATAATTATACAGTCTATGCTTCCGTCTCATGCCCTCCCGGGTGGTGCCATCCACAAGCTTTGACTTTTCAAAATAAAAGGTTGCGTCTGGTCCGCTATGTCTTCGTACTTTGGCGTTTTGGAAGTTATTAAACAGTAAAGCAATCATGCTTCTGAATACAAAAACTTTTCCAGCAGATGTCTTACTTACAACACAATGGAGTAAGCAGTTTTGTGTCTACATGTGTTTGTGTGTGTGTGTGTGTGGGGGGGGGATTGAATCGTTTCATAAATCGTCATAAAACACCAGTGACAGCACACCCAGAGACTGAAGGCAGAGGACATTCAGAATGTCTAATGTCTAAACCTGCGCCCTGCCATGTCATTTCAGTGTCTCACTAACTTGGAGGAAACGCCTCTCAATGTAAATTCACGGCAATGATCACGTCATGATGATATGAGTTGAGTTTCATTATGTAGAGAATTCAATGCACAAACGGATTAGGGTGGCAACTTTTAGAAAAAAATAATAATACTTGGTCAGGTTTTTTTATATAAAAGTCCTCTCAGAGAAACAAAACTGTGACCACACTGTAACAAAAGGTGTGAATATTATTAAACCAAAGTGACCACTCGGTTGTTTGCGTTTGAGTTTCTCTATAGTTGTGTGAACTGAGAGACCAGTTGGGTGGTGCTAATGATTTCAACATCTTGTCTGAATCTACCCCATGAGCTCCCTTGACATTATCATAACCTGATATGGTATAGTGGAGACTTTTATCTTGAGAAAGAATAAGAAGGACATTCAGTAAACTTGCTACATCAGTTACATTATACCAACACTGCAGCAAGGTTGGATCACCCAATAAATCAACATCATTTTATGCAGTTTCCGGTAATTGTATGGGGAAACAGTTCTTTTTAAGGAAGTAGTCCCTGTGAAAACTCTTCACAACAAAGTCTGCTGTTTATCCAGAGTAGCATCGACACTATTTCTGGAAAGAGCCATTGGTGTTGAAATTCCTGTCAACATGTATTAATACTGCAAGCACCAAAAATGCAATTCCATATTCTTCTGGGTTGAAGAAAGAATCATTAGAGCCCTAAAAACCTGGGAAAATAAAACCAAAACTAGCATTGACAATACTATATATATATATATATATATATATATATATATATATATATATATATATATATATATATTTATATATATGTACATGTGACAAAAACAACCCTCTAAGCATGACTCGATAATGCTTTGGGTATATACATTTTTTGGGGCATTTTAGGCCTTTACTTCCACTGGATGTATGAAAACATTAAATCCGAGAGAGGGGGGGGATAACATGCAGCATGTCGGAGTTGAACCCACGGCCACTGCGTCGAGGAGTAAACCTCTGTGTGCGTGCCTGCTTTACCAACTGAGCTAACCCAGCCAAGAGTACATCAATTTTCAATGTTTGTAACACACAGTATATTCCTTACAACTGCTTTAGAAACAAATTGTTTTTTAGTCCTGGAAGTGAATTGTGTTTGAAAGTGAATTTGTTAGACAATGAATGGAAATTTGAGATAGAGCGTGACCGTAGTGTGTGACGCAATCAAAGAAACAGAGGTGAGCGATTTAAGACTTGTTGAGGTTAGAGATTGACCCGTAGCACTGGCGTGTACGTATTTGAGAGGGCAGTGCCGGAGCAGATGGAAAAATAAAATGAGATAGAGAAAATCAGTCCTATCAGACAGTGGTGGGGGTTATGTCATTTCAAATAAGTATCATGTAGGGTGCTCTGCAGCTCTGCCCTGAGCCCGTTTTGTCTATATTTCTGGTTGTATAAAATATGTGGCAAATCCTTTGTTCTCTTACACACTCAAGGGAGATAGAGAAACATGATTTCTTGATATTTCAATCACATAGAAAAGAGAACAAGGTTGTCAGAAAATATTTATCACTTAGCAGAACACTCATCAAAGATCACTTCACTGTTAGCGCCCTCTCCAGGTTGATCTTTTGTGTTCAAAGGTATCCATTTAAATGGCTCTGAGGAAAATGTTACAGTATATTACTCATGTAAAGTTTGAAAATAGGTTTTTAGCCAACTCTAAGAGATATAAAAAAAATACCTTGCAGCAGCACTTGTTAGTATCCTTGGTCTCCCGCTCTTCTGAAATGTTATTTTGACTTTCTGAACACATGTATTGCTATTGTCGCAGCCCAACCCAGTCTCACAGCAGATTGTGAAATGTTCACGTAATGCAAATCTATGCCAGGTCTTCCTCAAAATATGATATATCATAAATGTCTCATCTTACTGGAACTTAACACATGACATGTAAGCTTCAACAGACACACCTCACACAGACACACAACATGAGACATTTAGTATATGTATATCCTGCTGTCAAAAACAACAACTCTACTAATTATAATATCTCCAGAGCTGATTGGTCAGTGCAGGACTGATTACAACTAGAGATCCCGCTTGATGGCATTCGAAGCAGAACCAGAATGTCAGATTGAATATTTCGGCATGGTCTTTAAAACATTAGCATAACTCCAGCACATGTATGGACAAGGAGCCTAACCTGTCAGATGTGTTGTCCATGCCTTGAGAGAGCCTAACGTAAAGCAGTATCTCTGGCCATACGATATGCATGACGTCACTGCCATTTTAAAAGGCCTATTAGAAAAGAAAATGACTTTGAAAAACACCCAGCAGTGTGTATTTTCTTAGCCTCCCCTTTTGAATGCAACATTCAACTTACTAGACAAAAATTGACATCCTGATATGAGAGGATTTTGAGAGCTTTAGCTCCATAGAGCTCCATTCATTCTGCACTCCCCTGTGAGCGCCCTTGTATGGAACCAAAGGGGAACCGCAACCGGTTCCCAAGCCGGAAGTATCCTGAGAGTGGAGGTTCTCCCCTTTTGTTTGACAGATTGTAAGTACAGTGTGTCCTATATACTGTACTGCTTGACTTGGCTAGCCAGCAGTAATCTCGAAAAGATTGCATTGCTTTGAGATGCCTCACCATTACAGTTGTTCATGTCTTTGCAAGACAAAAGGTCCAGGGTGTTCAGGAAGTTAAGTTAGATGATTAAAGGTGCTCTTTGGGGTCGGGAATTCAATTATGTATAGAAAAAAAGGAAATCCAAGGCACTCATTACAGACCATGAAGAAGGCTGTCTGTGCCGCTACGTGTGTGTTGCCTAATGTTTTTTTTAAATAATTTTGAAGAAGAGTGCCTTGGATTTGGTTTTTCTTAACTTTGTTCATGTCTTTGTTTCTGCTGGTATACATGGCAAAGATAAATTGGTGTGTTGTTGATGACACTGAATTTCATTTTATCCCCTGGATGGAAGGGTTTCCCTCTGCTGATTGTCTACCCCTGGTAGTTTCTCTACAACACTGCTGTGACACACTGCACTTGGATGTGTTATTTTCTTGAGAAGAGAAAAGGGAAAAAGAAAAGAAAATGCGAAAGAAAGTAACAAAAAAGAATAATTGCCTCATCTAATGTAACATGTTACATGTTGAACATGAATGTCAATTTTGATCTGTGTATCCTATTGTAGTCAGGAGTATTTGCTGCACTCAGCAACATCCAAAACATAAAGCTATCCAACCTAAGTCACCTTACCGTGCATACTTTACCAACTGTTTAAATCTCTGTATACTGTGCATCTATGTACTACTTGTCATTATGCCTATACATTAACTGCATACCGGTTTACTATTTACATCCAGTTTCTTCATTTGCCAATACTATCTACACAAATGTATATAACTTTCTTTATGTTTTATCAGGGTGCAAACTACGGGGGAGCCAGGGGGAGCTCGGCTCCTCCTTACAAGACATGGGCTCCCCTGAAAACATGAATTTTAAAATTTGGGGGGGCTCTAAAAATATTGACAATGTGTAATTTTGATGTGCAATTAAAGTTTTGTGTAATGTGATCATCATGGATTATTATGGGTGAAATAGCCAGAAATATCATTCATTCACTGCAATTCAAACCTAATTCACTTCAATAAAGATAACTATACGTACTATTCTTGTCATGAGCATCAAGGCGCGGCGGCGCTGCTGTGCAATTTCAACACATGTTTAGTACATGTTTACTCAAAGATTCATAGAAAAAAATGTGAACTTTATAGGCCATTAGACGGCGAGCAAAGCTCTTTAAATCCAGTTAGCATCACATGGCCAAAGGGAAAAAAGAAAACAAGGCAGTTTAATTAATTTTGGTTTTATTAAGAACTTGTGAAGCGATGACAACAGCACAACCGATTCATTTGCTGCAAGCCCTGTTAGCGCACCTCCTGCCGCAAGAAGAAGCTGAAGAAATAATGTCCTCTCTGGCTGAAGATGGTGGTGGTAACAGCTCATCAGAGGCCGGTCACGATCCTAACCCCTCTTGCTCCTCTCTGCCGTTAAATTGGAACAGCAGTGGAGAGACTGGAAGAGCCAATATACTGTACATGGCTGTTTGTTAAGGCCAGAAGCTTGGCGGTGCATCAAGGCATTATTAAACGGAGGAATCATGGTATTCTTCGGATGGCTGAGTAACTTTAACCGTTGTTCATGCAAAATCTCAAGGACAGTATAGACGGTATAGTTAGAACCATGTCTTTTATTAGCTTCATAATTCAACTGCATTATTATGTCTTAGATTCTCCTTTTGCTTCTACTTGTGTGGTAACTTTTTTTTCTACTGCTGCTGTGATTTTACTCTTGTCAGCTCTGTGCCTCCGATTGTGGCTGTCGCTCTTTTTTGTTGCTTGTTTTGTGTAATTGTTTTTTATGTGAAGCCCTTTGTGATTTTGTAACTGTGAAAGGTACTATTTAAATTAACCTTACTTACTTACTTATTTTTCTTTTTTCATACATATCTAACAAGGTTGCTGAAAACAACGCTATCTTCAATGCTATCTTCTTTTAATTGTAATCTGGACGTATGGGTTATTGATAATTCTTAGTCTTTAACAAATCTTACAATATTGTAAATTATAAATGTTGTATTATATTTTAAAATTGATCAGCGGAGTCCTTCAGAGAAAATATGATCCTCTACCGTTACAAACAGCATCTGATCTCTTATTCGTTCAGATCTCTTACTAATTCTTATTGAACTTGAAGATGTGTCCTTAAAAAGGCAGAATCCATCATGACCGATAGTTCTCACCGCCTGCATGCAGAATTTAAGATTCCGCCCTCTGGTTCCCGCTTCAGTCAGCCACCAGCCAAAACAAACCGATCGAAATTCTCCTTCTTGCCCTCTGCTATCTCTCTGCTTAACTTTGTAAAGAATAGGTAATGTCTGCACATAATCCAGATCCAATGGCTTTCCAAAAAGACTTGCCAAAAAATTCTTGCCATTTTGTTTCAGCGCTTTTGAAAAATTAAGCACTCTGAAACAGTTCAAAGATGTGTAGTGGAAAGTTGTGTACAAGGGCACTTTGTGCACATCTCCAACATGTGACATTTAACAGTATAACACAAATAGTCCCATCCACCTGGACCAATACATTAATATGAATAGGTTTCAACAATGGTAAAAAGATACTTACAATGGAAAAAAGACAAACAAAATAGTTTGTGTGTGTGTGTGTGTGTGTGTGTGTGTGTGTATGTGTGTGTGTGTGTTTGTGTGTCTATTTAGAAGACTGAACTCTAGACTGCATGTACTGTGTTTGCATGTACATGGTATTAGATCTATATGGTTGTGAGGCATGAGATTTCAGTGTTCAAGTATTTTTAGATGCAACGTGTTTTTCATCCTTCTACACAGTAGAGCATAAACCAGCTAAGGTGTAGGTTTCTTTGGCAGAGATTGAAAGTTTGCACAGTTACTTTTCTTCTCCTTCTCCTTCTCCACACACATACACACACACACACGCACACACAGGAAATCACTGTTGGACCACAAAATAGATAGATAAGATAAATATAAAGTACAAATAAAGCAATACAAGGAAGGAACGGAAGGAATAATTCTATCATAGGAGGTGTGAGCTGGGCACCAGTAAAAAAAAGTATTTGTACGGTATAGGGACTGAAGGTATTGAAGAAGAGAAGAGTCTAATTGTTTTGTGAAAAGAGGCATTTGAGGACAGTGGATGCATGTGTGTGTGTGTGTATGCACATCTATGTGTACGTAATGTCTGGCAAAAGGTGTGGCATGTGCATGTGACAGTAGGGGTCATCCCAATCAGTCTGCGGTCAGTTAAATGTCACTTGTTGACGTGTGTAGACACCGCTGATGCGTCCTTTGTGTCTGTCACTCTGATGTGACATGCAAAGACCGCAATCTTGTTTACTCATTGACCTCTACCTGCCCAGCGGTGTGCTTGTTAATGTTTTTTGGTTGAAACAGAGTTTTCTGTTTACCCCACAAGCCCTCCCATCACTGTGACGTAAACAAAATAAAACAGAAGAAAAACAGGAAGAAAATCAAATATATTTGTATTTGCTATCACCCTTCTGCTTCCTGTCATAGCATGTCACCATTCTCTCGGAACACTGAGGGGAGTCACATTCCCCACTGTTTGGAAAATAACACTGGGGCATTTCATACATGCAAACACATACAAAGAGACAAGGTCATCATGCTAACCTCAGGGCACAACTACATATGTCATTCACACACTCATGCTGTCAAGATCAACACCGTCATTTATGGG
>NC_048415.1:6166418-6175504 GCF_013103735.1 Etheostoma cragini
GTGTGTGTGTGTGTGTGTGTGTGTGTGTGTGTGTGTGTGTGTGTGTGTGTGTGCAATCCTCTAAGAAGACCCTAGCTACATTTATTCTTTATTATAGCCAAAACGGTGTTGATGAAGCATAAGACAATCAGTTGTTTCCACAAATGCCCCCAGGTTAAATGTGTATAAATTCTAGTGACAAAAGCCTCCAATGCCTTTTAGTGGCGGTCTGACTACTTCTTTCTTCTCCTAGTGGGATGTTTCTCATAGAGCAAAAAAGTCAGAAGACAGATCCACTGGAGGTGGATGGATGGGCTGACAATGTCAGACTTCAACACCTGAGACCTACAACCAGTCAATGGTTGGTTTCTTTTCACTGTGACCGCCATCGTTCCCTAACCTAGACATGTTGGCTGCACAAGAAAGTTGTTACATATTTTGCAGCATTCTGGATTCATGTACAGTAGATGGGTAATGTGTACTGTCAGTTAGGCATGAGCATGAAATTCTTTTTTTACGCCAACATTTCATGAACTTCTCTCGTAAAGGTTTCAGGCTCTTTACACAAATTAAACCGTGAATGAGAACATGAGCCTGGTGTTATGTGTCCTTTCCTGTTTCAGCATTCATAATGAACAAGCCAGGCCCTTTTTGACTGTTCGTGAGGAGCCTGATTTAAAATCCACATTTTATATCAAGGAAAAGCTGCTCTGTGCAAGAGCCCACTGTCCCTCTTTGAAATGATAATAAGGCCAAACAACAGATGCCGATGAGGCGGGATGAAGGGATAAGGAATAATAAGAAGATGCCGAATGATAGAAGATGGGCTAATGGATGCAGAATAAGACGATAGGTGTACTGGTTAATAGCTGGAAGAAAGAGGGGGATATTCTTGATGGATGGCTTGAGTTCGAGAATGGATATGGTGCAGGAAAGAAATGATAAAAGAGATGGAGGGATGGGTAAAGGACAAATGAGTGAAAGAGACATGGTGAGACAGAGTGGCCTAAAGATACTGGGTAGGCTGTACTGTGGACTTTCTTACATCTACCCTCTCCTCTGTCATACTTTTCCAGTGACCCAAAACTTGAAAGGAGGAATAACAATTTAGACGAATTAGCATATGTTATCATTTAATGCATTGCAGTCCACTCAATATTTATGAATAAAAGCAATTTTCTACCGAAAGTTAGACATGCAGCGTCCAGTGCTTTCATCTAATAGCCTGGAGCTGTGCCATTGACTAACAAATGAGGGACGG
Organism: Etheostoma cragini; assembly: GCF_013103735.1. Classification (NCBI taxonomy): domain Eukaryota; kingdom Metazoa; phylum Chordata; class Actinopteri; order Perciformes; family Percidae; genus Etheostoma; species Etheostoma cragini. The sequence goes on from NC_048415.1 coordinate 6,167,659, forward strand.
ACTTTGTGAACCATTTAAACTTTATATGGGCTGTTTCTTATCTGGTTTTGGTTTAGAAGTTTGTAAATCTATAAAATAAATAAACTTGTATCTCAATAAAAAATTGTAGGAACTATCATTGTCACCATGTCATTCTAAACAGCCCTGCATTCCACTTCCTTCAGTCAAAAAGGATGTGGTGGTGAGGACACAGAAGGAGTGATTTCTATTATTTGAGAAGGTGGTAATGCCCTTACTTTGACTAAACATTATTTAAACTCAACCACACACTTGACTTTAAGGTCAACGGATCAGAAAACCAGCCTGTTGAAAAAGCTGCTTTGTTCAAATAGCTACTAAAAGTTAAGCACTGTAATTCGTGATTATTCCACGTTTTCTTGTGCTGCATTCACCACACTGTGCCCCGCTGCCATCCCTCCAGGACTTGTACACTGGTTGGAACAGAAAGCCGGCAGAGAACATCACCAAAGACCCATCCTGCACACTCTCTCTTTAACCTCCTCCCCTCTGGTAAGCGCTGCAGATCCCTGCGCACAAAAACAACAAGACACATGATCAGCTTCTTTCCCACTGCCGTCACTCTACTGAACTGCGGATAAGAGGGGTCATCCCCAGTTTGGCCACTCACCCACTTCCCTACACATTACATCATTCCAAATGCATCTTGCACAGTACTTTGCATTGTTACTTTTTGCAATTTACATCCCATTGCATGTGTACTTGTCTGATAGTATGTGTTATTTGTACATTTGTGTTTGGTATACTATTTTGATGCGTCCCTATGTGTACCCTACCGGTCAAAAGTTTGGGGTCACTTAGAAATTTCCATTCCACTCCATTGTAGACAATGAATTTCATGGGGGAACTAAAGCCTTTTGGGTTATGTTATTTTCTGAATGCGACTTTGTTGTTCAGATGGGGATGACATAGAAGGTCACTAGTACTTTGATGGGATCCTCAACATGTTGCCAACACAGATGAGAGTCTTAAGGGCATGAAGGATGGATGAGCGCAGTAGTTCTCAGGTTTATATTTATCTCTATTTGGGCACTTGTACAGCTCTATATCTCTCTCTGCGCATCACTTCATCTCATTCTCCAGGATTTTGAAATGGGGAGTTGTACGCCTACAACAAACTGAAGCCACCAAGTGGGCTTTATTCAACTTGCAAAGTTGAAGAAATATTTACATTCTGTCAGTTTGCAGTTGAAACATTAAATCTCCAGTGCATGTATTTCTAACCACATTACAATTAAAATCTAAAAAACAAACTGCCATGAAGTCAGACCTGTTACGGTGGGGGGTGAGGTGAGGACCCAAAAGCAACAGGCAGCAGGCCGGAGGGAGCTTCACTAAAGCGTTTATTGAAAATGCAACAAAAGGAGAAAAAGGCAAAACAAGAGTTCCAAAAAACCAAAAACCGGCACGGGGGATGACAGGACCTACTCACAGGGAAGGCAGTAGCGCAGGCAACAAAACGTAGACTGGGGAAACTCACAGGCAAGAGGACTCGACGTGGACAGCAACAGCAAACAATGATCAAGCACTGGACAAAGGGAACACAGAGGTTAAATACACAAGGTAACGGGGTAATGGGAAACAGGTGAGACATCAGGTGAATCACATTAGGGCGGGGCAGGGCAATCAGACAAACAAAGTAAAGCTAGACAAGACAAGACAAGACAGGAAGCCGACTTCACAATAAAACAGGAAGTGAAACACACAGACGCTTACCGGGGGACGGAACAGGACACAGCACACAGGACCTGGGAAAACACTGAGACATTCACAAGGAGGCAGAAACGGGAAAACAAACCCAACAAAAACCCCAAACCACAACAAGACCATTACATAAGTCTATGTATAAATAAATTCACACATACACTTTAGTAAAATTGGTTATTTGATTGTCTGTAATCATTGTTATGAATTTGTTAGATATTGTTTTTTGATTATTGAATTTGTTACACTACTTTCCTCACAGAGATTCCTCGCAGATCCATCTTTGTGAACTTACCTTGAACCAATCCTCCTTTCCTCTGGTACACCTTCCTTATCTATGTACTCTCACATCATCAACACGATAGAGCGATTGTTAAAATACATGTTTGTATATAAATGTATATAATAAAACTACAAAAGATTGGTGAAGTGAACCCTGACCGTGTCACTTTGTTCTCCGAGCGCTCATGACTGCTTTTAGAGTAAATTCACCGAGGTCAAGCCACTTGATGATAGGATATGAACCATAAAACAACCACAATCGGATTGTTCATAACAATCATGCAAACACATAAACTATTGTAAAATTGTAAAAAATGTATTTTAAAAATTTCAGTCCAAACAAACTTGCTTATTTTGACCAACAAACATTACAACGGTACAACATCTATGAGGGTACAAACAAAAGAAAAGTGTAAAATCTTCACGTTTGGTAAGGTACAAGCGCAAACTTCCTGTAGGTGATTACGTTTCTGTTGATAAGTGTTATCAATAGGAATCAAAGAATGGACAAAATCAGTGGAGTTCTCGTAAAAGTTTGTTTACTTGCGGCCATTTGAGTCCATTTACAACTCTTCAGCCTAAGTACAGAAAATGACCGACAGTGGCTATTTAAAGGAGTTGGGAGTCAAGGTAGTTATTCGTTCCATGCAATCAGTAGCTTTCTACTTATATCTGGTCAGGCCCGGCGTCTCCTAACATGCGCTCTGCCCTCAGGGGCGTTTGGTGCTTTTCACAAGGACAGTGGCCCTCATGATTATCTCATGAGAATCATCAATAGTTGTATACAGGCTTCATGCAAAAAAAATGAAGCAATGACTGAGACAAGCATGACTTTTCTAACAATCAGCTAATTGATAATCAACTAAAAGCACCCTAACTGTTTTTTTGAAGGATTCTACAATGCAAAAGGAGGTTGGCTAAATTGTGTATTTTCCTATGACATTTTACTTTAGCTACGTGAAGCAGACACTCAGGCTCCCATACATTACCTTCCCTTCCACACTCACGCCTACATTCACTGCTGATTTGCATCTACAACATGTTCCTAGCTGCTCTGCATCCATTTTTTCGTCAGTCCCGCCATCACCTCTCTGCTCTTGGAATAAAAGGACTTTTCACCCTCCAGTTATGTGTCAGCCTTCAAAATGTGTCTGTGCCGTGCAGTTTTAATTATATTGCATTAGCCGCCATATCACGCGGAAAAGGCGTCTGCGTAAAAGGAGTCACTAAACACATTTGGCCTGTAGCTTTAGTCCTGTGGTTGTTTGGAGTCTGGCTCATATGCATGAGTGTGTCAGTGAGTCAGTGTGTGACTACTTGGAGTTGCATGTGAGCAAGTGAGAGCTTGTGTGTGTATGAGTGTACCCATGTATAGGGATGTGTATGTGTGGCTTCCTTTTTATGATGTGACATTTGAACTGCATATCCAAGAGTATGAAGACAGTCATATAAATGCATATTACTTGCTAGAGGGTGTCTTTGTGTGTGTGTGTGTGTGTGTGTGTATGTGTGTGAGTGTGTGTGTGTGTGTGTGTGTGTGTGTCTGTGTGTGTCTTTAACCAAGTGCATGCATATTGTCAGTCTGTATACCCATGATGCATTCCATTTGATCCACATTTTTCAGTCAAATTGATGCAGGCAGTGCCATACAGATGTGTGTTGCCCAGGGGTTTCTATTCATCTCTTCCAATCCTCTGCTACCATTCAGCTCTGTGGTCTGTGCACAGATGTAAGCCAAACAGGTCATCTGAAATTAATTTTCCCTCTCTCCTTAGAGATTTAGCCAGCAGTTTACAATGCAAACTGATACTGTTTGTTTCAACATATAATCTCCCCTCCTGTTAAAATGATCTAGCAAACTGCTGTGTAATATATTCCAGGGGATTATTCTCATTATAGAAAAACAGCATGCATGTCCTGCTGCCGTCATAACCCTTGCCCCCAACTTTCCCCTATCATACAGAGACATAACTGGAGACACAAATCTGATGAAAGCGATGATGCAGGACTACTTGTTCCCACTTTCTTTTGACGTCATTCTGCATAATGTAGTTTTGGGGAGATTAAAAAGAAATGCACTTGTGACCTATCTGCACATCTACAGTATATTATTGTTTCATGTGTTTTTTTTTCCGAGTATGACAACTTGCTAACATACTACATATTAACTACATACAACATACTAAATATTCGTTATATTTGTTTTCTGTATTTATTGTTTATTTCATCTTACAGTGATGTTTAACAGGTTTGTTTGTGTTTGCACTATTCATCAAGGCAAATTCCATGTAAGTGTATTTTTTTGTGGCAATAAACCCTTTTTTCTGATTCGGATAATGCTCAATGATCCTGCTGCCATTTCACCCAGTGTGCTGAGTTCCACTAAGCGTGTGAGCAGAGTCTTTTCTCCTATATGCCAGTTTTACAAGCCGGTTCTGTTTATGTAGGAGCAGCTCGCCGCTTTATGCCGCAGGGTTACCCAATTTTCTATTTTTTCAATGAGTAAAGACCTACAGAACGTATGTTACTACATCTAAATGAGCTTCAATATGCTTGAAAACGTGAGAAATATAGACAAAAACAGTTAAATACAATATGAGAAATGTGTCTGTTGAACACAGCTTTAGACACACTTGGAAGCTTGACAGAGATGTGACGGAGCTGTGGCACAACCGTAACTGTAACACAGCTGCATCAAGTGGACATCATTTGGTGACAAACTGTAAAGTGTGTGAAAATAAAGCTCCTGCATGTATTTTCAAATTTCAGGGGTGCCTGAGATTTATAGATAGACAGCATGTTCACAGAGTCATAATTTGTAAAATGAATATGTGCAATCTCACTGAAAATACTGCTCTCATCTCTCCTGAAGGAACTGTAAATGAGTCTAAATTAAGTATAATAGTGTCCAGTTGAATGCCTTTTTAAAATATCTATTTGGGACCTATTCTGTAATGCGATGAATGAATGAGTGAATTAATGGATGCAGTAAATGACAAGTGAAAAAGCACAATTCGTCCACAGTCCTCACAATCCTCTCATTTTAATACTCTCACAATACACCATGATACACTGTATACTGTTCTCTGTCTACAATAACATTAAGCCCACAATAAAGAACAGTTACAAATGTATGTATGTAATCTATAAGCAATACACAGAAAAGAAAAACAAATTTAGAAGATCATTCAACTAACCAACTGTAAAAGGCCATTTTGTAGTAGGTACAGCTTCAGCACATACTGACCCAGTCACGGTGTCACAGCCTTTTTCACCTTCCAACTCTTCTTCAGGGCCAAGGGAGAGGTTTGTTAAAAATCAAAATGGATGGCTATTCCGGACATTTTCTGCTGATATTTATCTATCGTGACTGGGTGGACACATAAACACTAAGGAGGGGAGAAGTAGTATGAATTACTCCTACTGCACTGAAGTGAACAGTCTTTCACATTCTCGCTGTCTGTCTCTTTCTTTCTGTGCTGCTTTTCTCTGTCTGTTAACGTGAGTTTTTCTCTGCTTCATTCCCCATGCAGTATTATTAGCCTCAGTCTTGGCTCTTTCTGTTTGCACACAGAGCCCGCTGACTAATTCAAAGTTAAAATTGTATTTCCATCCATGACTGTTCCCTCATTAGTAGAAATCCATGTACAATTGTGAATGAACTGCTGTAATATTCTGCCAGCTGTTTACTCGCTTTTCTGCAGTTTGTGTTGATTGGTCTCTACTGAGAGACAGACAAAACACTCTGGAGGATGTTAATTTATGTTTTTTTTCTCCAGCACAGACTCCTTAATTAAGCACAGTCAGCCTCTTCAGAGTTGATTTACTATAATAAGAATTAAGATCTTTATTCCATGAATCCAGGATGCCTGTGAGTACTCCTCAGAAATCACTAAGGTTGCCACCTGCTTTTTTTTTTCTTTCTTTTATTGCAATTTGAGGGAGTCAAGTACCTTGATGGAATGGAAGGAGCTCTGAAGTAGAGAACTTCCACGGAGAAATCCAAATATTGACTTCTACATTAAATAGGAGAACAGATATACCTATGTTGGACTATATCACAATGGCTGAAAAGTCATGCTCACATGCTTCATATGATCCCAAAGAAATAATATTTTATTTATATGCATTCTTAACGTTTAGATAACCTTTTTTTATTGTTTCCGCAAAACAATGGTATGTTTTACTGATGATACTTTACTAGCTTATGTCCAATACATATCTTGAATGAGCTTACTTAGCAAATACAGCACACACAGATGTTAACGCACTGCACAAATATAAAGAGCTACAAAGCCCATGTAGGGAGGAGATCGGAGTGGATGGATAGGACAAAGAAACACAAGACGTTCCCCCAGGAGACCGCTGTCTGTCCTGTAAAACCAAAAGTCAACCAAAGTTAAGTCAGTGATGTATTTAAACTAACAATTAAACATATGACACATACTTTATTTTACGTTCAAACCATTTTTGACCACAATCTTTTCCTAGACCTAACCAACTCACAAGGTTATGCAAAACGTTAACTCATATTTAGTCTCACGGAGAAAGGTCTGGCTACTCCACGTGGGATTCCGGGATGGGAGAAAACCATGCTCCGGTTTATTGCCATTTCTTTGCAAATCATTCACAAACGTCATGGGCAGTGCCAGGCTTTGCACAGAGCCGCTGCAAAATAGTCATGCCGGAAAAAATTAGACAGGACAGATAATCTAGCTGGCTGTCTCAGTTTACCATGCAGAGATCTGAGGAGCAGTCAACAACAATCCTTTTAAGTCTACCGAATTTAAAATTCCAACACAAAGGATGCGGAAGGAAACCAAAAATACATGCATCCAGCGGAATTTAGAAGTGGAACATCTAGGATATAGACTCACTTGTACTGGACGTAATGTTTTTTTACATTCTTGGGCTTTTCTGCCTTTAATTTGATAGGATAGCTAAGTGAGAAAGGGGAGAGACATGCAGGAAATCATGACCTCTGCATCAAAGCATAAACCTCTCAATGGATGTGCGCCTGCTCCACCCACTGAGTCCACCCAGCCACACTTAAAAAATGTAGTGTATTATGTCAGGCATTGCTCATACAGCAAGATGAGTGGAGCTAGTGGAGACAAAATACAGAGAAAAGTGAAGAAAGGTGAAGTGAATCCCGAATAAATGCAAACATTGCTTCATGTCTCCTGGATGTATAACTGAGCAGCTGTTTGCTATATCAACTTTATCAATTGATAATGTGTTAAAGTTTTGTTAACCGCTTATTTATGGACAAAAACAGGTTATCTATCTTTCTATCTCTTTCTTCTTTCATCTGCCTCAACCTCTCTTCCTGCTACTCATTCATCTCCAAGAGGTGTCTCCACATTATCTCAGGGCTGTCTGTGCACCAGCTGACTGACGGATGGAAGGAGTATTTGTGCTGCCAGATGAGTGGAAGGCTAAGGTCTTCTTTGTTCATCCTCTACCTGTCATTCCTTCAAATCAGGCCTTTCACACGTTGCTCATTATGCTGTTTCTTTCTGTCGCTCTTCCTCTCCTTTCCCCTCCTGACTTGTAAACTTTCATTATGTTGTGGCTGGGTTAAAAGGTGACAGTGCTCAGTCCCTTTCCCTATTGCCCAGCGTTGTGGTGTGACTCGTCATCGATCTGGCTTTTAAACCGACTCGCAATCCAGCCATGAGTCTGTAAAAGTGACACGGAGGTGTCACATGGGGGCCGAGAGATATGGTCAGTGTCTGCAAACTGATGGACTGTCTAAGTACTGTGGCAGCAGCTGTCTGTGGGGAAATAAGCGAGTGTAGCAGAGTCATGTCAACTCCACAGGCCTCACACTGTCAGATGC
>NC_048415.1:6175731-6182604 GCF_013103735.1 Etheostoma cragini
ATATACATTTGCTTTCTGCACTTGTTTCAAGTCCCCTTAAATACTCTCTGAATCCACCTTTCTGACACGCAGTGTGTTATGTACAGTTCAGACCAAAGATTCGTGATGAGACAAAACAGTTTAACCCTTGTGTGGTCTTCTTGTCAAAATTGAAAATCAACACTTTTTGTAATTCCTTCTCTACCTGTCCACCAGATTCCGTCAGTCTTCTCCACCTACTCGCCTGTTTTAACTTTCCCTGATAGTAGTTATTAGTAGTCGAATAGAACAGCAGCACATTACATTGTTGGAGTGTTAGCAGAAAGCTAACATGTCACAAACACTAAATTTTCCATTGTTGGAAATCACACACTTGAAATGCTGTATGGGCAAATGGAAATAAAGATTGAATTTGGGATTGACACGTATTTAGTGGTCATTCACAAATGTGGATTTATGCATTTTAATGAACAGTTTATTAATACATATAATACATAATGGCTAAAAGATGGAGTGTAACTGATCATTATTATAAAACATTATCCTCAGCTCAGCAGTCATTGACCAGCCAATGATTCACAGTGACAAGTCCACTTGTATAGTGACGTAGTTAAATTATTGCATCGTAACACAGTTACGCTACATGCTACAATAGAAACATGCTACAATAGAAATACATATATTTGAGTGACATGAGTTTTCCAAATTGTACCACCGATTTCAACTTTGCAGATTCCCCCTCGTCTCTAGTTTATAGCCTTTGGAGGGAGTGGACACACTACTATAGTATTTAATTGAAGTACTGATTACAGGTCCTTTCCATGCAATTTTGCAAATTTAGTTTAAATGAGCACATATGCCAACTCTGTTTCAAGTTCGTAGGCCTTTTGGAAAGCGAAAGATTAAGATTCAAAGCACCATGCCTGTACTGCTAATCAGTCCTGTGTGTGTGTGTGTGTGTGTGTGTGTGTGTTTGTGTGTGGTTGCGTAGGTTTGTAATATGCTGTTTTAAGGTGAGAATGGTTTTCTCCACGTGTGTGTGCTTGTGAAAGAGAATAGTGGGCAATCAAAATTGATCAGACGACAGTAAAGGTCAGCAAAAGAGAATATGAAAGGAAATGTATCAGGGGAGGTCATAGTGTCCATGTGCATGTGTCGCTGTCTGTGTGATTTGAAGGTGGTGGAAGAAGTGTGTGAAAGAAGTTACAATAAATCTGCAAAGCTCTATACTTTGTGGTTCCTGGTAACACTATAATTTCTGACACTGGACTAGGTTTATTTTCCCCAAAAACTAAATGACAAACCAAGTAGTGTGTGAAGCACGCTATTTTTTAAATAATGATATACGCAGATGACAGCCCAATTTCAGTGCAAAATGAAAGCGATAACTGGTTTCCCACAACTCAGACTTCTACAGGATATTTTGTAGCTTCCGTTTTGGGAAAGTCTCTTTTTAAAGTCTCCACGTGCCAACGCCTCTGTATCCTCTGTAATATTTCTATCAGTGCGCTCAGGCATCCCTGTTTGTGAGCACAGCTGTGCTCTTACAGTACATGCCTGTCAGTGAATCCCTGCACCGGCTTGTCATTGTGTCACTATGGTTCTCTCTGTTCTTCTTTTCTGACCAGCAACTTGTCCAATTCCAGCATCTCCCAGGCTTTTCTTCTCCAAGCTCCTTCTTCAATTCCCAGTGGTGTGTCATTTTTACGTCTGTCCTAGATCCACCTTTGTTCCCCACTCTCTGTTAATCGTCTCGGTCTCTGTCACTCTGCCCCTTTCTTTCTCACATTATTGGATGCATTATTCTCCAGTATATATATATTTTATAAATTATATCACTTGTACCTCCATTTTGAGTTATCTTATGTCTATATTAAATTGATACATTGGGAAATACACCTTCTTATTGAGTCTTAATATACCACTCTCATACATACTGTATTTGTACACTAAGAATGAAAGGCACCAGCTTAGCTTAGCATAAAGACTTAAAACAGGGGGGAATGGCCATCCATAAACCATCCATCTGCTCACATTATTTACATCCCTGAAAATAAACCAAATCCTACAAAATGCTATGCAAAATGTCAAGAAAGAAAACAACTTTCAAAACCTTTCAAAAGGCTTGAAAAGTTGACATTTGAATGATGCACATTTTTATTAAATTGGCAGCGGTTGTGGTTACATTTCCTCTGAGCCCTTATTTTCACATGAATATTGCATTTAATCAAAATGCATCACCTTTAAGAAATTTGCTCATGGTAATTTCTCAGTCCATCTCTTTTTATTTTACTATCAAATGGCAGGATGGGCAGAGACGTGGAGAAAAGGAAGGAACAGGAGCTAATTTGTGCCCATCTGTCTAGATTTTAGTAGGCAAGAAGAAAAAGAAAGAATCCAATCATCATAAGAGGATGACCTTTAGACTGTCAACTGCAGCTGTTTGCTTGCAGAGTAATTGTTTCTTTGAAAGCTTGTTTCTCTGCTGATGCTTTAGGAGTATCACATCTATCTCTCTGGCTTCCTTTCCATCTATCTCTCTTTTAAATGCATTTATCGCTCCAGTTTTCTCTCCGACAATTCTCACTTTCTCTGCCTCACAGACTTCCTCTGTCTGCTGTTCAAGCATAATTGGGAGTTTTACAGCATTTTGGTCACAATAATGACTGCACATATCTACTCATCTTTATCTCCTTTCCCCGCTGTTCTTTATCTCTATGTTGTCAATCCATCCATATCTCTCTCACAACATCTATCTATGCATGTTCTCTCTATTTCAACCCCTCTCTTTATTACAATCAACCACCCTCTGCTTTCTCCATCCTCACCCTCTGTTCCCTGTCTTGTTTGCTGATGCTTTTGATGGAAGAGGAGTTGGAGGAATAGCTGATGACTTTCTCTTTCCTTTGAATGCAAATAGTGCTTCTGTCATAAAGAGACATTGTGACACTGTGCCATCCAACTCATAACTATTTTTACACTGATTTAAATACAATAACTGTAATTTGACTATAAACATAATTAGCTGTTTCCCACACAATGAGTTTGGTATCAGTCAGTCATTGAAAAATACATACAGCATATTGTTTTTGAGATCAAGAAATTGAATCATTCCAGGCATTTCCATTCCCACTTATAAAAATGAGGAAAGCAGATATACAGTTTATTGGGAAGAGCAAATCCTGCCTCCTAAAATGAACATTTACATACTACTTATTGGTTTTGCCAAAAAAGAGAAAACGTTTTTATTAATGGCAATACATTTTTTCAGTGCATGAAGTGTGTGAGAGAAATAAACCTTTTGTGTGTACAGAAAAAGTCTTAGATCTTTTATTTTAACACATGAAAAATTGTCTCCATCAAGCATGTCATTAACAGTTTAGTTGATTTTGAGGATTGTCTCATTTAAAATAAGTGTAGAAGGAACACTGCACGGTAGGTTATATTACAACTTTTAAATTTATACTAACAAAGTGTCAAAATTTAAGCAAGCGACCATGTTTACGAATGCACAGAAGAGACAGTGTGGCTAAATATGAGTAAAAATAGATTTGAATCGTTATTAAGCTCCAATTCTGGGGCTGATGTTCCGGCGGTGTAGCGGTGGGATTGGGGCTAGGCGAGGGCATGAGGGTGGATGCTTGGATCAGTGCCCTGGCTCGGTGCTAAATCCCATCGCTCATCCCTATCAGTATGGAAGAGATGAGAGCCGGTCTTTAGCCCCCTAAGAGAAAGACACTGAGGTAGAGTGAGAATTAAATGTTTAAATTTGAAATAGGTTATTTGTGAACCACTTAAACACCAATGGTTTAAGATGCATGCAGATTAAGAATGCCTTTGGCGGACGAGAACCGTTGCATAGCAATAGCACAGCAACATAGGGGTGAATTTAAGCAACAGCCTGATCTCTGACTTTAGTCCAGACTTCACAATTTCTTCTTTCCCACCGTTGGAGGGCTGAGATGACTTAGTAGGGAGCCAAGGAGCCAAGCCCCAAAATGCCACTCTGGTTTTAAATAGCTTGCTGAGGCTATGGTTAGCTGTCTGTCATTCACATCACTTCTTCTGCTTGACATTCTTTTAGTGTGTAGTTTTTTTACTTTTTTTCTTTATTTTTTGCAACATTTGTGTCAGGCTGGCCCCTCCTGTTTGTCTGACCTTTTTGTTCCTTCTCTTTACACTCTCCTCCTTTCTCATTAGTGGATGTGCCCCGCTTGCCCATGGTAACTTGATGCCATCCTGTGACCCTGTATTTCAGCAGGCCTCCAATCAACACACTGCAGGTGGCTCAGAATGGTGGACCATCCTCATCCTCACCCACCCTCAATTTGTTCTCTCTCCCCATGCCATCTTTCCCTCTCCTCCTCCCCATCAGTTTGCACCATTGGGGGCTGACATTGCCTCTCATCTTGTGTGCCACTTTTTATTTATAAATAGATGTTGTCAGATATTGTTAAAATGTGTGGCGAAAATGTGACGATTAACTAACTTTAAATGAGAAGAAATCTGTAGCTCCTAGGTGATACTAAATTAAATAAATGCCCCAATTCTAGACATAGAACCTAAAGTGTGTGAACTTTTTTAAGTAATAAGTATCATGCAACTCGTTAAAGCAGCTAGCGTTCACTACACGCTTTAAAAAGCAGCAGGACGTTCTCATGCAACAGCAGCATGATGAAAATACCACAGCAGGACATGCAGTAATAGGGAGCTGGAGCTATATCTGGGCCATATATCTGTTTAATCAGCTTTATTTGGCTCGATTCAGGCAAGCTGAGGCCAAAATAAAGTGTGACAGAGACAGATTAAATGCCGCTTTATCAGTCACGTGTAGCACAGAAATCCTGTGGTATTGTTGGTTATTTCTCACCTGATTCCTGTTTTTGTTTTCCATAAGGTCTCATTAAAAGGGTGCAAATGCATCGAGTTTTAGATAAATAAAGCATGAAAAAGAGGTTTTGAGCCACCGTTGGAGGGAGATTTTACAGATCACACTGTGCTACAGGTGCCATGCTGCTCCCCCTAGTTACATAAACATGTCTTGCTTTTACTCATTCCCACAAAAAGAGAATAATAAGACTAATCGACTAAAATTGCTTTTTCGCCCAAGACAGTCCAGGGTTAAAAAAAAATACACAAGCTTTTCTCAAAATAAATTAGGTTTTTTAGCATGACACCTGTGCTTCATAGCATGCTGTTGTTGTGTTAATGTTTTGGGTTTGGTGGAGGAAATGAATTTTATCTGTATCTGCTAATGTTGTCGAGTGTTTCAGACGTTTTCTCCCCCACAAATGTGGACAAAATTACAAAGAAATCTTTGAACCAAGTGAAGTGCAGTGCAGCCCCACAACAAAGTACAAACTCAAAATGCACCACAGAATCAAGTCAACACAAAACTTCTAAAGTAGCTGTCTCTGCACATTTTAGTAAGGTAGCATTTAATGCAGAGCCATTGCATTGCATTACATCGTCAAAAAGTGTAAATGTTCATGGATAACAACAGTAAATTCAACTTTTAAAACATTTTCTCCAAAGGTCTGAAAAGCCTGTTATCTTTAGGGCCTTAGTATCAGATTATGGGTGAGACAGTCTCACGATGCTAGACAAAGGAGGAAGGAGGAAGACCTTCCTCCAGTGCTGTGCCAGTGGTCAAGGTCATGGTCTCGACCGAGTTGAGGTGTCTTTATTATGTTTATAATAACATTGGAGGGAAAGTGAAACACAGCGTGGACAGGGATGTTGTTCACTTTTTCACAAGTTTAGACAGCTAGCTAATGCTACATCAATGTTTGCTATTTAGTTGCTCAAATGCTCACTACTAGCAGTGGTAATAGTAGTGGACTGGTGTTTGTATCAGTTCTAACGCTGCTATTATGAGATATCACCATATCTCATTCTGTTTTCTTTAGATTAGATCATGTGGTATCAAGGGGAATGGCTACACTTACAAATGACTGTTTTTGCTTTCAAATTAACAAATAACCCAAAATGATTGTCTTGTTAGCTTTTTTTTCTGTCCTGGACTTGGTTTTGACTCAAACTCAAACCTCTTTGGACTCTTTGGTGTTGACTAGTCCTGGTCTTGTCTTGGACTCGACAAAGGTGGTCATGACTACAGCCCTGCCACAAAGCGTACCTCCTATGGAACCGTTTTGCCATTCCTTTTGGTGTCACTTTGACAGCGAATAAGTTTACATCTGAAGTGTTGAAAGACTTTATTAGTCCATTGTTTATTTCTGAAGAAACACAACAATGTGTAAATGGCATCAAAACCTTAGATCTCGCGTTATGGCCCCATAGCAGGCACTTACAGAATAGGCTTCAGTTGTGACATAACCACGCAACTTTCTGTCACACAGTAGACAAATTAGCCTATTGTCAGGAGAAGCTCACAGGATTGAATGGATTGAAAAGGCTGGACAGTAACGTGGAGGCTGCTCAGTAACGCTCAGCACTCACCTGTAAAGTGCTTCCAATTGACTCCAATGGTCTCCATCAAAGTCTACAGCGTCGCTTTGTCCACTGATTTTACCTTCTATGGGTCGAACATGTGTACGTTCACAAGTTGTTTTAGTTGTGCAACAGGAAAAGTATGATCGGACAGATGGTCTAGCTCGCTGTCTGGATTTACCCTGCAGAGCTCTGAGGAGCAGATAACCATGGCCCTCAAAGATCCTCCGGAGCTTAAAATTCCAACACAAAGAAAGCGAAAGGTATCGGACATGACCTTGGGCTAATCAAAAGGTAACAATGATAACAATGTTGATAAAGGAATCCAGGACATTGTAAAAAGTGCAGAGCTGGCAGTTCAATGTGGCCATCCATCCATCCATCCATCTTCGACCGCTTATCCGGTATCGGGTCGCGGGGGCAGCAGCTCCAGCAGGGGACCCC
>NC_048415.1:6182704-6215615 GCF_013103735.1 Etheostoma cragini
ATCTTGACAGCGTAAAAAAAAAAAACTGTCACTGAAAAGACACGGACATCAAGAAAAAATTTAAATTGACATTGAAAAACCCATCACGGTGCAAACAAAATCAAAATGAAATGAAATAATATCATAGGATTATACGATCATTACTTTTTGATGTTTTATACTTTAGTTCAACAGTTTTCAATGCCAAAATTTGTTGTTTCAATGCCAAATTTTATTTTCAATACCACAGGTTACTGTCACTGTTCTAGCTCCATAAATGTCGTGGTGTATCGGCAGCATAAAGGCAATGATGTCTTTATTAGTAAACGGTCAGTGAATTCATGCTGCTGGAGCTTTTTATGTGCTTTTTAAAAGAATTGGTTCAAAAATATTGATAGAACACCCAAATACTGGCCATTTCAACAAAACTGCATGTCCTTGCTGATAGTTTTTGATAAAAAACTTGGATTGTGTTCATGTCAGAAGAGTATTTGTCCTTCACTTTGGTATAATCCCGCGAAGGTTAGACTGTAAGAACCCCTCACTGCACGGGACTTAATCTGTTTGGACATTTGGGAGTATGAGATTGATGTTGTTCTGCAATGTTCACTGGGTGACAGGAGCAATCAACAATCACACTTGTGAGGCTCATTGAATTGTTTGAAGAGGAAAAGGACTCGCATCCATGGTGCCAAGGGCTGTACTACCAAGCTCTTAAAAAAGATTTTAGAAAGTGGTTGTGTTAGCTAGCTTTTTGCAATATTGCAATTTCTTTTTGGGAATAGCAATTTGTTGGAAATGTTTTCAAAAACATTATTTGTGCACCCATTAAACTCTCTGTCTTTTTTTCTCTCCTGCTCTCTCTCTCTCTCTCTCTCTCTCTCTCTCTTTCTCTCTCTCTCACACACACACACACACACCCAAACAGCCACACACACTGCTTCCTATTTACGTGGGAGCTCCAAACCAAAGACAAAGCCTCTGTCAAGTGGGATTTAGCAGCGACATGGGCAGAGTTGGCTGGAACTGTGAGTGACATCATTTGGTGCTGTGCCTCTTCTGCATGAACAGGAGGGTTATAAAAGGAGCTGAAGGAGGACAGGGACCAGTGTAATGTGTTAGACATTTTCAGTGTGTGTGTGTGTGTGTGTGTGTGTGTGTGTGTGTGTTGATGTGTGTGTGTGTGAGAGAGAGAAAGACAGAGAGAGAGAGAGAGAGAGAGAGAGAGAGAGAGAGAGAGTGAGAAGGAGTGAGTGGGAGAAAGAGATAATGTGTTAATGCCACATTGTTCATGAGTCTTGTCTGTCTATTTGTGAGACTTTCAACAAGAGATAAGCCTGATGGATGCGTTACAGTTGTTTGGCAGGTTTGTCATAGTCATTACTGAGAGTGAGACATACAGAGATAAATAGAGAGAGAGGAGACACACAGTAAATTCCAGGTATTGACAGCAACAAAATGTCATCATGGACGCCCGGATTGCTCAGTTGGTAGAGCAGGCACCCACATATAGAGGTTTACTTCTCAACGCAGTGGGCCCGGGTTTTACTCCGACCCGTGGCCCTTTGCTGCATGCCATTTCTCCTCCATCTCCCCTTTAATGTCTTCAGCTGTCCTGTCATGTAAAGGCCCCAAAAAAATCCCAAAACAACAATCTTCCCGTGATGCAAATATACTGGTATGAAATAATTTAGACAATGCAGTTACTTGCAATATCCCAAGACAACGTGCAAAAGATGTAGTTTACGCAGGTACTCACAATGTAGGATTAAATTATAATAATTCTTACTTCACTTGAATTTTGCAGTAACAGACTCTTCCCTGAGATGCATGAGCTGTCCAAGATTCCCACAACAGTGAGAGAACCAGGATCAACGTGCATGTGCCAGTCAAAGCGGACTTCACTGAATCTGTCTTAGCTCAGCATATTCTCTTATGGAGGCCCTACAGTTGTCACAGTCTTTCTATTAATCTCAGTAAACACTTTCTGGACCCTCTCTGAGCTGGTCCATTATGTTGACAAAATCAAACACAGCCCAGTACTGCAGTCTATCCGTCAATATGCATGAGGGCGAATTTGATGGAAACGCAAACAGCTGCAGCCTGATAACAAGTAATTGGGTTTTCCCCAGAGAACAATGTGTCTCCGACTGTATATGGGAGGAGTCTTGTAAACATGTTGGTAAGCTTCTTTCAGTTTCAGATTTTGATGGCAAATAATAATATTTCTTGTATAACTATTTCTATAAATACATGTCAGTCGCTAATATTTATCATATTCCTAGCAAATGCACTTTTCAATGTTTTCAATCAAATTGTTCAGTTGCAACTTATTTTCCACTTACAGTACATACAGTATGTGAACTCTGCTCTAATACATGATTGATTTAATGATTGAGTAGATGAAAGAGTGAGTGATGGATGGATAGAAGAATGACCATAAGGTCATTGAGGACAACCAGTGGCAGTTTCTTAGTTGGTGCTTGTGCACAAGCCACATGCAAGTGCAAGGCAGCACAACTAAGTATTGATTGCACAGAATATAGTGCACACAAATATTGGTTGCCTGGAAATGTGTCAGAATTTACGACTTGCATAATAACAACAGAGTGACGGAAAACGCAAGGAGCGGTTGGACTTGACAAAATAATTTTAGGCTGGAGAAAAAACGCTGTCAATAAGCTTTTCTAATATTTAATTTTGATCAAATATTATTAATTTTAGTTAAAGCTTAAAGTTCAAGTCAAAGCCAGAGTGCGGGACTTTAACGTATTAGTGGAAGTCTGCTACATTCAAGCCTTTGGCAAACAGGTCCACACAGTACTAATTAAGCCTCTTGCCACCAAGAAAAGCTCTCTGGATCTCATGGCATACTGGAGTTGTGGTGTGTGTCTGTGGTGACTTTCCCGTGCTGTTGCACCGGAAGTGATGCATTACCTGGAGTGGGTAGGGAGAGGTAAAGACCACAGAGACCATACAGCAGCTAGGAGTAGAAAAGGCAAAGACACGTCCAAGAAATCCTCACTTGATTAATACAGAAAAGAAAAGATTAAAACATAGGAACGGAATTGTTGTGTAAAGGTTTGTGGTATATTTTTGAATTGTTGTAAGATATTGGAAGACCTGAACAATTGTCTGCTGTATTTGCATATCTACTTACCTTGTAATAATGTGATTTTGTAAGAGTAGGGGCAGGACCAAATCTTTCTCCTTTTCGAACTAATCCTTTTAAATTGTTATTTTTTAGTTTTTTTTGTTAAATTCTGATTGTTTGTGTTTTATTTTGTGGTTTCAATTTTTTTGTGTTGTCTTCCAACATTGTTGATTGTTCAAAATGAATAATTAAATTAAATGAAAGGTTATCTTGTAACAATGTTTGTCTTTACACTATTTCAACAAGACCCAGAGCCAAATAGTTTTTGGATTCTGTCTGTATGTTTTTCCCTTTTTGTTCTGCTCATTACTACATTGCTATTAGATTGGGATGAAACATGTATGCGTCTCACCTGCTGTTTTGATTGTTGTTGAAAATGCCGCCACAGGGAACAAACCTCATTGTCTTTGTAAATGTCATTAATATTACAATACCTGTGTATGATGGGAAACACAAGCAGGTACAGCAGCAGCTTTCCTGACACCTTGCCATACTTTGTGTGTTTTTGGATTCTCTGCGCTGTGCAAACACCATATGGTCATGATTTTTCATACCAAAAGAAATGTAGCCAGTTATCCTGAGAACCAATCTAATGAAACAAATGGCTCTGCTGTCATGTGTGTGACCCAGGAGGACTACTCCTCTGACCCATTTATTTGCTTCAGACTATTACTTTAAGAAACCAGAGCATATGGTGTTGGTTGTAGGGCAAATTTTTATGTTAGGGCTGGGAAAACTGTTTTGTTTAGAGGCACATGTGTGTTGTGGTATTATATAGCCCAGAGCGACGGCTCCCTGTCTTAAATCCGCCAACCACGATTCTCAGTGATTTCCTCTTCAAATTACTGTTAAAAATGCAAGGGCAGGCCAATATGTATGATTGCTGCTATGAGTACCACAAAACAGACACCTCTGCAAGAATCAAGAAACAATGTCATGAGGTTTTTTATTGTGTAAGGCTTTTATCAGTGCAGTTCTGTTATCCTCAAAATGGTACATACAATTTCCAAAAAAAAACAAGGGAAGACCTTTTTTTGCTACAGCAAACAAGTGGATGTTTTCTATGTTCTTTTCCCACCAATCTCCTTTCTTTAAGGTATTCAGACTAGGTTTAAGGGTTGACAAGGCCATGTTGCCAAAGCTTCACTTGACCTATTTTAATCGCCTTGTTGGGCTTAGGCACCATGGTGCCAGCATGTGGTGGTCTAAGCTGACCCCTATCATAGAGCACAGGAGGGATTCAGTAGGAGAACAGCCCAGAGCCCCATTCTCGCTGTCTAAGTCCTTCCACTTAATCCCCCCGGGAGGTTGTTTGTGAGCCATATCACTACAAGAAAACCTGCAGAGAAAACCAACCGCAATGTGTTGCCACTGCTCTATCCCTCTTCAATGTTCTTAGTTTTCTCTTTCTCCAACTGAAACTTGGATCTTCCTCTTCTCACACACAAACACACACACACACACACACATTTCCCTCTCTGCATCACAAGCACATGGCTTGTACATATCCACAATATTACACAACCTCTATCAATTTACTTCCATGTCCCCTTCACGTTTTGCTCATCGTCCCGCCATAGAACAAAACACACACACACAAACACACATAGGGATACAAACACATCTGCCAAACCCTGGTAAGCAACATCACTCACTTGTACATATATGTATATATGTATATGTATGAATCAGCAGCTCTCTCTTTCTCTTACTCTGGAGTGTTTTTGACCAGAGAACGTCTGTGATTTCTGTTCTAAGTCCAGCTCTGCATTTATCATTTTCATCTGCTCAACCCTCTGATTCAAACTTTAATTTACTTACTTTATTATAATTCAACCCACACACTGAAGGCAACAATTTATTTGTTACTGATTACATGTAATCAGTCTTCAAACTACTAGACTGCAAATATCTAATTGTAGTTCAGAGGTTAGGGTTTAATACTGAACAACACCCCACTGGGTTCAGTGTTATGTTTTAGAACCCTTCAGGAAGGCACAAGAGCATCAAGAAGTAAGGAATCCTCACATAACGTTACCAACAATTAAATAGTTTCAAGAATCCAATTACATTGGAAAGGTTTAGCTCCTGCGAGAAATAGAAAAACATTACACGCAGAAAGGATTCATTCTCGTACTACTTTACTTCTTGTCTTTTGCTCTCCTCTTGATGTTGTTTACTGCTTGGACTGAAGGATTAGGCCTGGTCTCAATTTTCCGTCTTCATCCTCTTGTTCTTAATTCCATTTAAATGCTTGTCTGAACACAAGCCAGCTCGTCCCTATAGCCTAGTTTCAATCTAACTTCATTAACATTGTTGCTGCTCTCCAGCTAAATCCCTGCTGAATGACAAATAATTGGACGTTCCTAGTGTTTGGGTGGGCATAGACAAATTGTGCACTTATGGTCTCATAATTTCTGACCTCTGTATCAAAAACACAAACACACAAGGACGTGCAATGGAAAGAATCAACAAGTGACATGTGAGTTTAGGTTGTGATATTTTGCATTAGGAGCTTATTATCTGTCAAAACCTTGAAAGAAAAGGATAATGTTTTACATTTGACATATTCAAAGACGTGTATTGATCAAGTTCTTCCAGAGAAGTGATAAGGTTGAAACGTTTTGGAGGAATGTGTTGAAATCTTTGATTTCTTTTTTGCAATGTTAAAAATGCAAACAAACATTCTTGAGGAACTGAAAAATCAATGGAGATTGTTTTACCATAATTTGAAAAGACAAAAAACCTGGGGTAGAGAACATACAAACCAAAATTACTGTATGAAATTACACATTAGTGTAGCTATTTGGATGGAAATCAGCAGTTTCATGTGCTTGCATGGAAATTAGACACAGCGTGTTAGGCGAAAAAATTGGTAATGCCATTTAGGATTTGCATTTAGATGAGCAGATTTTCATTTTGTACTGATATTCTAATGATCAAGCCTGTGGGAAATAATAGTACAGGTGAGAGACAGTCATCCGTGCTGACTGAGCAAGGTTCAGTGCAACAAAAATAAGATGTACACAAAGTCATGCTTGTAGAGACTGCAAGCTAGTAAACGCTTTATTCGCTGGTTTACTTGTTAGTTCAAATGATTGGAGGTGAATAAAGGTTTATAAGTAAATACATAGGCGTAGCAGCCAAAAACAATAACTAAACTCACCTGTACCTCATCTGGATTTATAGCGCACATGCACACAATTGAAGCCAACAGCACATGAACTGAGACATAAATTCACCAGCATCTCAATGGGATTTACAGCACAGAAACACTGAAAGCCAATAAATAGAAATAGATTCACCTGTATCTCAACAACACTCATTTTAAGCCAACATCACATTTAGTTCTTTTTTTCTTGTGCTTGCAAGAAAATAAACTACAAGAGTAGAAAATTACAATTAAAAAAAAGAAAATGCACAGGTGGGATTAAAAGCAAAGCAAGACCCAGGGGTCCCATTCGGTAATCCACCCCTAAGTTATTGTGAATACTGTAATATGGATGTGTGTTGATTGAGTTGCAGTTTGACTAAAGGCATTGGCATTATGATTGCTGTTGATGTATTTTGTATTTTTACACAATATTGAGTAGGGATCTAGAGTTTACTGAGCATGGAAAATGTGTGTGGGTTGTGTGCCTCAGTAAAACATGACTCATCCAAGCAGTCAGCTGAATCTTACCCTGGATTTCTTCTTCTAAATACTTTTCTCCTAATCACCGCCGTTTAAAGATTAAGAGTTTGTAAGTCTTAAGACATGACACAAGGACGTACAAATCAATATCTTGTAAGCCAGCTCAAGCTGTGAGAAGTTTTGATTTCCTCTCCTCTTCTCCTCTCCTCTCCTTTCCTCTCCTCTCCTCTCCTCTCCTCTCCTCTCCTTTCAGGTTCATTGCTTCTAGACTGCCCCCTGTTGTGATCTTTCACCTCTGCCTGCCTAATGATCTGACCTCTCGTTTTACCTCCCTCCATACCATCTCTCCATCCTCTCTCTTGTCTCTCAAGGGATCATGCAATTGAGGACCCAGAGGGAAGAGGACATATTGGGGCTGCCCTTTCCGGTTGCTTCATATCATTTCACCTTCACCCCTGTCTACCTTCTCCTCTATTCTCTCTATTCTTCTGTCTACCTTCCCTCTATCTCTTGGTTACCTTTCTCCTTTTTGCCTCCCTCTATCTCAATTCACCGGAGAGTCCAAGCTGAATGAGCAATGCTGCTCACTCTTTAGCCTAATGTGTAGGTTGGGACCCGAAGAAGAAGGTTTTGTTGGAGGAATACTGATGGCAGTGTGGGGGGGGGGGGGACTAAACTACTCACATAGAGGCATCTGGCAGAAGGACAACAGGGAAAAGGGAAGCAGTCCGTATTTAATTCAAACCACCAAGGTCCTGAGTGTGGAATTGGCTCTGATGGTCACAAGATAGAAGAAAATAACGCATTGTTATTTTACCCAAAAATCCATTTTCTTCAACGTTCATTAGGTTTGTTCAATACGCCTTATAAATAGGCCTCATGAATGTGAAATTTGTGGCTTACTTCTTTTATTTTGTGGTGTCATTTTTGAATCTGCAAATTAAAGCCAAATCATTTACAGGCTTTGCCTGGGGTGGGGGGTGGAGTAAACAGCCCTATTAGCTGTTAACAAAGCCTTCCAGATATGACACCTTGCCTGCAATGGCTGCTAAAGCCAATGGGAGATTATCCAGACTGCAAATACATGGGCGACTGAGATGCCCTTTGTACCTCACAACAGAGGGCGTTTCATGGGCAGCCCGCTGATCCCCTTACTGGTGTGCAGTTGAGGCAATGTAATCCCAAATTATTTAACCAGATTACTAGAGCATGAAAAAATATTCTGCCTTTGAATTATTTATGGGGGTTTATGTGTTAAGATATGAGTTCCAGTGACAGTGTCATTATGTCCCTTTAAAGCCAGACGCTGATCTGCCATGGGAGATGGTCCGCAAATGCTATCAGCTTACAGGTGAAGCACAAGAGAGCACATATAAAGGTCTAGTATGACATTCAGCAATGCCAAAACAGCAAGGGATACTGAGAGACAATACATTGAAAAATGCAGTTTGAAGAATTATCATTACTTACTTTTTTTGGCCCACTCAAAAACAGAGATCGTACTGCCAGAAAAACAAGGCAGTTTTTTTTAGCCCGCTCATGTAAGATATGTGCCATTAACGGGCTGGTTGGCAAGAAATGGCACTGTTGGGTTGGACCCAGACCAAATTTGCCTGCCAAATGCTTTTACATCCTGCAGAATACAAGTGGAAAACACAGCTTTTTTTGCTAAAATAATTTAGACGAAAACCTAAAGACGGCACAGCACAACTGTTCATTTTCAAGATGACAGCATTGACAGCAAAGTGTTTCCTGGTTCTGTGGCAGCCATTTTTAAATATGGCATCACTCTCAGTATTTTTGATACATTGTCCTTTACCACTTATTTGTGTCTCTTTCGTCTCATCAGTGACTGGATACAGCTGCTGACCCCTCAGCATTTGATTGAAACACTCGTTCCGACAGCTCCAGCTGTAGCTTGGCTCCTCTCACTGAGCGGACCTACTCATCCTGGCAGCTTGACCCACACTTTATCACTGCCTTGCCTTCCAAATCCAGTGTGAAGGAGCATTAGATCACGATAGGAGATGACAGTGATTTGATTGGAAAATTAAATAAAGGTTTAAGACCCGTGGAATCGTGTGAAAGTTCTGTATCAGCACATGCGCAGTCACACAGCTTTTTCTAGGAAGGGGTTTAATCCATCAACTGAGGTCATGAAGGAAATTTCAATCTCACCTTTAATTGCAGTTCTGAGCATTTGCAGTAATTTCTGAACAAGTTGAAAGAGCCAGACTTAACTCTATTCCTAATGTCTATAACTGAACCTCAGCCAAATCAGTCAGTAAGTGGGATCAAAGACAGTTTTGAATGCAGAGGCAATGGCAGAGCAGCCAAAGTTACTTGTTATTTAATCACTGTAAAGCAGTCAAATGTGACCCACAATGACATACAGCAAAAATGTAAGACAGCAGCTACTTTGCTAAATTCAGTACATATATATATACAGTATATATATATGAAACTTTCTGAAACATAAAGTAATCATACTAAATTGAAGTTAAAAGACTTTAGGATGTGGAATTTTAGAACTTTAGAACATTAGAATTGAAACAACTCTGTAATCGGTAATCAATCATCTGTAATGTAGTACACTTGACTGTAACTTGCCAAGCCTGCCCCTCCTCGGCTGCCATATTGTCTGATGACGCATTGATGTACAAATCTCATCCATCGCCTCTCTCCCTGCAGCAGGCACCTGGCCAGCTATCGACCAGACCTCACTCATGGTTTTTGGGTCACAAGCTGTGACAGTAAAGCGGATGACTATCCTGTCCTGTATCCAGCACTGTGCCACACACACACATACACACGCACTCACACACACGCACGCACACATGTACACACACACACACACATACAAACACACACACACAAACACATACAGCAATGCTCCATGGATGATGCAGTAGATTTGCTGACCACCGGCTCTGTTGCCAGTGGTCAGCAAATCTAAGAAGACGAGAGGAGAAGAGACCGAAATAGAGATTAAAAGAGGAAGGGAAAACAATCCTGGTTACAGGTACAGACAAAGAGAGGCAAAATGAGAAGTAAAGAGACGGAAGAGGAAAGTAATCACCCAAGAGGTCTGAAGGTTTCAGTCAGACTCACTTACTGTCCTGCGGCAGAAATGAATGGAAGAGTTAGCTCCAGCTGTGTGTGCAGGGATGAAAGATGGACACAATTTCAGTTTTGACCTCCAGGGGTAAAAATCTGAAATTGTTGAACAGTGTAGAAACACGATGACAGTTTGGGACTGCAATAGTACTGCTCCTACTAATCTCAGACACACAACGGCAGAGCGCACACATGACCTCCCTGATGTTATGTCTCTGTATTTTGTGAAACTGCTGACATAATTTTTTGCTAACTGATGAATTCAGCAAAATCTGTCGCATTCATTGTTTTTCTCCACTTCTGGGATTTGAGAAAATAAAATAAATTAACATGGTAATGCTGTAGTACCACAAGCAGCTGTTAAATGTTAAACATTTCTGAAAACGTGTGTCTCTGGCCTCATCAGTAAGCTGTAATAGAGAAGAGAAAAATCAAACTAGTGATGTTGTTGCTGCTAAGCTCACGACCACCTGATGAATACAATTTAAATATTCACTGTTTAGGCTCCTCTGTTTGGGACTTCACCAACTCCTAAAGGGAAACAGCTGGCTCTTTTGCAATTAAATTCTCCCCTACGTTCACCAAATAGTCTGTAGTCTTGCATTGCCAGACCTTCTTCCACAGCGCTGTAAAGGAGGATCTAGCGAGTCCACACAGCACTCCTAGATAGAAGTAAAACATGCTGTGGTTTATTTACATTTCTTTACCAATTACAATTGACTTGGGTAGCGCTAAGCGCCGGAAGAAGCAACGACGCCTCTGCAAAATAGCCTCGGGAAGGAACTTCTTTCGGGGGAACATGTGTACGTTCAAAGATTGTTTTTGTCATGCAACAGAAATCTCTGATTGGACAGATAGTCTAGCTAGCTGTCTGGATTTACCCAAGCCTGGATGCCAGCCAAACTTAGCCCCATCTACAACATTTGAAGACGGGAAGTTCGGTTCGGTCTTGATTTGTTGTGGAGCAACACTGCTTGAACCAGAGCTGTTCAGACCAGTCAAATTGTCAGGGTGGGGTTTATACGATGATGGACGGATGGTCGACAGAAACATGATCAACCACGTCACCAAAGGTGGCTGCCGCTGGAGAATTAAGATGTGTAGATTTCACCATTGAGTCTGTTATAGAAGATATCGACCACGCATTAGCCTCAACAACTGCCCAATAGAAGGTGAGGGAGCGCCCAGCGGCATTAGAACGCAGCCGTGACCATTGACTGTAAATATGAATGGACAACACATCCGGTTCAGAGAAGTGCTGCAAATGCAGAAGTGGCGCAAGCCTGCATTCTATCTGAATTCCAGCAGAGGGTGACACATAAGGTTGGAAAAGGAGGTCGGTTTTTTCCAGAAGTCTTTGAGAAAGTGACCCACTTCTCACTTGATTCATTACCTCAGTAAACACTCTCATAATTAGTGGATGGTCTCAATCGCTAGTTTTCTGCAACACAAAACTACGTTAATTTTTTGGAATTATGGCCTTGTTAATTTTAAAATCGGTGATAAAGCAGGGGGAGTTTTAGGGTGTGGCTATGATGTGATTGCAAGTGAAAGTGTGTAACGTAAAGTAGAGTGTAACGGATCCTCCCTCAATCTTCCGTCTCCTCTAAGCTCATCACATCGGCAAACAGGATGGCTGCGCCCGTAACGACAAATTCAACGATGAATAGCAGATCTCAAACCAATGGGTGAAGTCAAACATGCGCTGTCCATAAATATAAAGTCTATGTCAGTGAATCCGAGAAATAAAACGTGTGTTTGCTGATTCATCTCTGGAAATGCAACTGCAGCAAGCATCTCATTATCACTAACGTTATCCTCAATCATATTTACATGAAACAAATGATTTATCCAGCCACAAAAAGTCTAAAAGTTGGAATGTTAGGACGGAAGTGTGAAGAGTGATTTCTAAGGAGATGATACACTGGCTCGTCTCATTGGTGTTGAGTTCATTGATGTATTAAGAGAAGTTTGACTTCTGTTGACAGTTGAGTTGAGTTACGTTGCTCTGATTGGCTGTAGGTCCAACTAGTTGAGTGCAGAGTTATTTTCTTTCCTGGTTTGGTTGAAACACGACCCATAATCACAGTCCAATGGAGCAGTATCAGACTCATGTTGTGACTCAAAAAAAAAAAGCCAACACAAAGAAAGCAGAAGGTAACAGTATTCTTGAATTTGATTGAAAACCAAGGCACTCCTTCACTGTTCAAACAGCTGACCAACTGTCCCAGTATAACCATGGCAGCTTACCCCACAGTGTGTTGCACCTTTTGCAACCCTTGTATAGTAAAACAATAATATGTAATAATTTAGGGAGCCAGTAATTGTATGCAAGTGGTCTTTTTATTCAATGACATGCATAAAGGGATTTTTCCTGCAGTTTTTCAGCACTTCACTGCTGGTAGCTGTCTAGAGAGTCTGGACAGCAACTTGGTCTCGCTCTTCTGCTCTAATTCATACCCATCCCTGAGCTCATACTGCAGGGCTGCACTGCACTGTGTAGGTACAACACACATGGTGTAATCATCTGGGCTTGATTGATGAAAGATAACATACCACACATGTGTAGTAGTTGTGCATACATGAAACGTGTTGTACAATATGTACTCAAATATATACACTGTATACATTATATTATATGATATATGTTATATAAATATGTATAATATTGTAACACCAGCTGTAGTGTGTGCCTGTACCAATCTGGCCCTGTTCAAATCAGAAGTCAAAATGTACCTTTTTAGAACTGCTTTTAATTTTGATTGATGTGTGGATTTTATTGTGTGGTTTTTCCTTTTAAAAACTCTGTAAAGTGTTCTTAAATGTTGCCAAAAAAGCTCGAAATATATCAAATGCATCATCGTTGTTATTATTATTATTACCACACATATTTTACTTGCAATGCGACTCAGCTCTAGCTTCTAACATGAATCTTGAATGAACTGTTATAAAGACAGTTGAAACCACACAGGGCTTTCCTTTTGGGATGTATTGTTCCCTTGAGGAGAAAGTGAACAACAGCAAACACAGGTCATTGCAATCATTAGGAAAGTGATGCAAGAACTTATTACGTTTTTTAAGTCATTTTCTGCACCTGTGCCAGCTTTTAAATGTATTATTCACACTCTTTTTTTGTTGAATAAGTTATTAGAGGCAAGAATGGTGCCCCCTCCTCTATTTATACACTAGTTTATTCATTTTTCATGTGTTGATTCATGTGTTAAAGTCATTTCATGCACATGAGCCATGTTCAACGGCAGTAAATCAAAACCGAACTCTGCATAGTACAGCAGTACAGACCTGCCTGTTTCCTTCCATTGCACACACTTTTCATTCAATTGAAATTCTTGTTTGGTAACTTCACCGCCTTTAGGTAACTCTGCAGATATAATTGTACATGCCCCAACTTTATTTTATTAAATTATGGTCATTGGCTGCCTGAATGATTATAATTATTTGAGCACACTAAAAATGTGCCAGCCCCACATTGCAGAGGACATATGGCACATGAAGTGCTTATGGATTTTTTCATCCATCCACGACAGTCATCCAAGTGTTTAATTAGCGTCCTTTAACGGACCTTTAGAAGACATGGACCAACATTAACCTAAGGTAAAAGCTAAAAAAAAGAAGAAAAAAACAAACACGCTTCAGCATGAGGCAATTGTAAACCAAATGTAGATAAAACATAAGAAAGCCTGTGGTGCTCCTGTTTCTCTGATGTTGTTTCCCATAGCAACAGATACAAAGGATGCTGAAGCATGAGAACAGCAGTGCTAGTGTCAAACACATTTGATTAGTGATGTCAATTCCTAATCTAACATTAAAATGGAATTCATGTAACAAATTACATGAATAGTCTAAAAAGAGACAGCAAAGCAAGATGACAGCGTGCAGGTGGCACAAGTCAGATAATGAGAAAAAAAAAACGAAACTGAAACTTTATTTAGTAGCCTAGCTGCTTCTCCTAGTGCCCAGGCGTTAAGCTAAGCTAACTAAGATGTTTATTCTGGCTGTATTTTGTCAGTTAACAGGTTCCCAGATGTGGCATTGATCTTCTTGTTCATCTTCAGCTAAGAAGGTGAACATGTCCCAAAATGATGAAATATATTTTTAACAAAGCTCATTTTTGGATAGTTTCTTTTTAAACTCTCATTCTAGTCATGAAATACAAACGTTTGGGTGGCCAGCTCTATTTGACTCAGCAGCAGTAGAGTAGGCCTATGTGCGGATATGCATTTCCTGCTTAATAATCGATTGGATGTGTAACTCTAACCTTCCCCCCCCCCCCCCCCCCCCCCCCCCCCCCCCCCACTAACACAGAACGTTTAGGGAACGTTAGTTTTTGGTTCTCTAAAAGTTGTTCGAAACAAACCAAAAACTAACGTTTAGGGAACGTTCCCTCCGGGTTATAAATTCTGTAAACTTTAAGAAAACCAACCAACTGTAACGTTCTCCAGCGGAAACGTTCCCGTTTGGTTGTTTTTTTTGGTTGTTCTGAGTTTTTGAAGTAGCATAAAGGTTTTCAGTCACTTGATTTAGATTCACTCCAAAATGATTGGTCTTATAAAATCTAAGTCAAATCAACAGCATTTAAACAGTTTAGGATGGTGCACACATGCACCATCCTATAAGATATCCCGCCCATAAGCGTCACTGATTCAAACTGCAGCCGAGGCAGAGAGAGGGGAGAGAGGAAGGAGAGAGCCGCTCCGATCACACACGTTCACACACATTCACACGCTCCGGAGCAGAGGCAGAGAGAGGAACACCCAGTCACAGCGAGTGAGAGGTCGGGGATCCGTCAGTGGTTTTTCACTTGCATGAACACAACCGTAGACCCCCCCAGGATCTAAAGATGTGGACAGAAGTCGGGAAGCTTGTGCTATTACATGTGTTACTCATGGAGCTCCGTTGCGCTAAAGGTAAGCAGACACTTGTCTCACAGCAAGGAGGTGATCACAAACGGACAAGCCTTGTCTCTCAATACAGTCCGCGTCTTCCTAAATGTTGAGCTAAAATGCCTTTCAGAGACTTTAGACATCTGTGTTCATGCGACGTGGCTCACACCTGGATCACTTTGTCCGCGCAGTGAATGCGACCAATGGTGTCACGGGGTGACAATATACACGGAAGAAAAGATCGACACAACCAAACACGTGTACAGATGCAGTAGGCTGGTGCTATTGCGAGTAAAGACTGCCCGTGGCCATGGTCTACGTCTGGTGTTTGTTAAGCTGCAACCAAAGCACGCTTACATATATATTGCCTTGCATCTTTGTGTTAAAGTGCCAGCAGGACACTGGTGGGTAGACAGTCACCTTCGCACCAAAGCCTATTGACACTCTCAAGCAAGCCCATCACAAGCGTTGTATTACTAGAAAAGTGTAAATCATGTTCTGGGAATGTTGTATTGAAGAGAAACACACTACCGTTGTTTTTTGAGGGGCCTACCCACATTAGCCTACTGGAAGATTTGGAGCAATTGTAGCTCTACACTTTACAGCCCACAATAGACTACTAAGCACTAAACTAATTACCTGCTTTATTGCAGTAAAGGTATCCTATGTAATCTCTTTAGGCTATTATGAAAAGTGGAGATGCAATGTACTAGTTGACCTAACAGCCATGTAAACAGTCAGTAGTCAAGGCTGGTCTTGACTTACACAGACTGTTTTCAATACAAGTTTTCAATTACCCCACCATGTATCTATTGTTCTAAATCAGGGGTCTTCAACGTCTTGAAGACCCCTGATTTAGCCCAAGGACCCTTAGCTGAAATACAAGATGAGTAGGGACCCCATACAATATATACAATTGAGTTGCATGTTAAATTGGGCAGATTGGATGAAAAGAAATGGATGTTAATCTTGCATCATGTTTTAATCATCAGTTAAACATCTGGAAGGGACAAATCATTTTAACTTTTGAAAACACATTTTTACATAATTTGGGGGCCCCCTTGCACTAACTGTAAGGACTCCCCTGTTGAAGGTCACTGTTCTAAATAGAATTAAAATCACTTCATTGCATTTTCATTGTTATTTTGGAATCTCGTTCTGTTAATCTGACATCCACATTCATTCAACATTCCCATTCTGATCACTAAACGAACCGAAGAAGTGACAACTTGTTTTGTTTCTATGACAACGCAGGAACTACTACGGAGTCGGAGTGTGAAACCGGGCAGTTTCAGTGCAAGAACGGACGGTGCATCCCGACCCTGTGGAGATGTGATGATGATGATGATTGCTCAGACAGCAGCGACGAGGAGAACTGCCGTAAGTAGCCCAAAGTCTGTTACCTTGGTGGATAAACACAGTGATGCCCTTGCTTGTCGTCCCATGGACCTTGAATAAAACCTGCTTGTACAGTATGTATGTTATAAACAGGACCCCCAAACATTTTTAACGTGAAGGATCTATATATTTATTTGGCACACATTCGGCACCGTGATAATGATACTGCCTTCAGCTATTTGAAATGAGCGGGTACGTAACTGGGTAAAAGTATATGCTGTGGATAGCTGATTAAATCAACATTGGAACTTATGATTGAAGGAAGGTATACTGGGAATAAGCTGCTTATCATTTTGCTCTGGGCCCCTCTGGATTCTCCCTTTCAGTTGTTAGTCGGCAGACGTCAGTGCAGGAACTGCTGATCCTGGATTATTCAGCTCACATGGCTACAGGAATTTTACTAATTTCTTAATAATTTCACTTCCTTAGAAAACCTCTGATACAGGGAGAGATGTGGCCGCTCTGGTTCAGAGCAGGGCCATTTTATACCATTATTATAACTATTATTTTTTATTATTGTTAGTCTTACAATGCTGTGACTCTAGAATTAATGTCAGTCTTGTTATTAGCTCACCCTGCTTTACTGTCTCAAAATGGTCTGGATACATAATGGCTTCACAGATGGTGTCCTATCTAAAACAGTATAAACAAATTGCAGCGTTATGTGTCACGATAACTCACTGCTGAGTAGCGCAACATGCTCTAAAGCAAATGCTGTGCCCCTCAGATATGACTGATCATAAATTGGCTGCTTTTTTTGTTCTCAAGGGTGCCTCTGCTTTATGGGCAGGAGTGGTTTGTAATCAGTTTCAAATCCAGAATTACATAAATGATATCGGGCAATCAAATATTGTTTATTGTCCTTCCAAGAATGTGTGAAAAAAAAAAAGAAGACCCGTAGTAGCAATTCCGGTTTATCTGACTCTGTTCTGTTCAGGAAATTGCTTGGACAACCAGCCGAGTGATCATCGCTTATGCATTTGTCATGGTACTAATTGCTTGAGTGGTTGTATTAGCGGCCAATTGATTCATTGCTTATCTTGGGGACCAGCAAGCCAAACCCATGATTCTCTCATCTCGCACGCCCACCATGATGGTGGCCGCTGAATGTCTTGGGAATTCCCTGGATGAATGCCGTGACATTTACAAGCACGTCTCATTCACTGCAGAGACTGATGGGGATTATTGGATATTTAGCGGGCAATACTCAATGGAAGTGGAATTAGATTTTAATTAGCTCTCCTTAGTTCTAACAGGTGTGGTATGTGGAGACTTGCTCAAAGAGAATGTGAAAATGGTACTTAAGCCATAAAGTAACAGACTGTTCTGTTAGCTGAGCCACTTTGTCTGTGGCAGAAATGTCTTCTCACCTCACTCTTTTGCTTGCTACATTTCCTCTAAGTTTCAAATGGGGTTATGCTTTCCTCTTTGGCTCTTCCGACAATCTCTCAATCTCTTCCCTAGCTCAGTC
Source organism: Etheostoma cragini (assembly GCF_013103735.1). Classification (NCBI taxonomy): domain Eukaryota; kingdom Metazoa; phylum Chordata; class Actinopteri; order Perciformes; family Percidae; genus Etheostoma; species Etheostoma cragini. The sequence goes on from NC_048415.1 coordinate 6,200,359, forward strand.
TCTACCTTTATCTACTTTTTACCTCTTGCTGTGCCTCATTCCCCCTTTTGCTACCTTCATCCTTTGCTCCTGCTTCTTCCTACCCACCTCACACTCACTATTCTTTGAGTGCTTCAGCCCCTCTGCCTGTGTTGAAAGTTGGGTGCTTCTTTCTAAAAAAACTGGCTCACTTCCCCACTAAAGGGGGCTTTCCTCACCCTTTCTTAAATCTCCTGTTGGCACCTTGGCAGTGCGAGTGCCATAGAAGCTATGCCCACCCGTCTTACGCCCACAAAGAGCATCAGCTGACAGGTTGGTTGAAATTAAATCCAATAGCATGATTCTGGTTGCCGGAGTGATGCTCAGTGGCTGGCAGCTTGCCAGCTCTTAGAACAGGTGCCAGCACTGCCACTGTGCCCCCTCCCCAAAACCCCAAATCCCCAGCAGAGCTCAGCGGAAAGGAGGAAGCGGTTTAGGAGGTGAGGGCGGACCAGAAAAGATGGGATAGATTAGGGCTGGGCGATCCGGAGAAAAATTAAATATCACAATATTTCTGACAAAATACCTCTGTTGATACCGCAACAATATTCTAGTGTTGACTATTGTTGCTTTCACAATTTCTTTTTTACAGAATGAGATTTTTGATAAATAATCATCAGTAATGTGGATATAATGACTAAGTGGGTAAAGGAAAATAATAGAACAGTTACAGTCTGATACGTTCAGAAAATGACATCACTGTACTGTAATATAGCCTTTAAAACCAGGAATAAGACTTATTCCATATTATAATACTACAATATCCAAAATCTAAGATATCTGGTCTCTAATCACAATATTAAAATAATACCAATATATTGCCCAGTTCTAGGATAGATTTGATTGAGAGGAACAGAAAAGTGTAGGGCCAAGCTCATAAGGAAAGGGGAGAATTATTGGAGAAGGAGATATGACATACACATAAAGAAAATAAGGTTAGCCTAGCAAAGCCAACAAGTTTTGCTTCACTAATGGTTGTGTCGCAAAGCTAAATGGGCTTGGAACAGCTGTCATTTAAAGTAGGCTGTACATAAAATGTATGACATTGCTTTCATTTGCTAAGCATCCTCCTAACACCTGATTGGATGGCTGTAACACTCACTTGGCTGTCATTGGTCTTTGCTTCTGACTGTTCAAAATTAATATACACAATGTCTATAATGCAAAAGCTGTCAATTGTCTCCAAATAGGGCTAGAACTCAAATCTATATCAAAATAAATTGTTATATTTACCCTTTTTTATAATGATACATTTCATGCTAACATTTCTCGCGGCGTGTGTGTAGCGTGCAGGTTGTCAGCTGTGTGTCTGCTTGGTATTCTCTCTGACGACCAATTAAACTTGCTGGTCCTCATCAGTATAGTTTCATGTGTCATGTAACTCTCCACAAGCAGAAAAAAGACAAGCTTAAAATGCAACTCGCTGGCTAGTTAGTAAGTTTTTAGGACTAACAAGTTAAGTTAATTAGCAGTTAAGAAATAGATTGTATAGCCTATTTACATATAAACAATTTTTTTTTTTTTATACCTGTCACAACCGGGCCAGGCATAACCGTTTGCTTGTGTTTGGATGACGCATATTACCGTGCGCCTTTTTAGTCAGTAGTCATTTCACCGATCTAGTTCTCTGTTCACACGCACAAGTCTCACAGTGCAGGGATTAACCCTATAGCATTCTCCCCCTAGCAGCTATATTACAATAAGTCTTGGCAGATTTGGTTGTCTTTTGTGCCTTCGTCTCTCATTCTTTTCTCTCTTCTTCCTCCTGCTCCTCTCCTCCTCCATTCTTAACATGCCTCTTGGTAGTTTTTGCTCTTGTTGCCCTGGGAGACAGTCAAGTGGTGGTCGTGGGGCTTTTGTGCATGCATGTGCTTTCTTTGTTGTGAACACAACACTCCTGCATACATGTCCACATACATGTATGCATACACATGGTAACTCTCTATCGCTGCACGACTCTGTATGACCTATATTTTGGTTGCAGAATATACAGAAAAAAGGCCTTATCATTTTTACAGCGGATTTAAGTGGATTTAAACATGCCTAATCCAAAGTGCCACTGCAAAATCATCTCATATCTGAACCTCATGTTAGCTTTCAATTGTTCTCTCTCTCTTTCTCTCATATCGCTGTACAGTCTAATCCTCCAAACGGCCTTGGTCACACTGCACTGTAAAAACACTGTGCAAGAATTATATATTAGCAAACATAGAACCCAGAAATCAGTCGTGGTGATTGGTGGTGCAACTGTTTGTCATTTAATCATTGAGTTGATTGAGGTAAGACATTAATCCAACAGAAAATGCCAAATATTGGCTGGTTACATCTTCACAAATGTAGGGATTTGTTGCTTTTCTTTGTTTTACATTATAGTTTTTTGAATATTTGTCAGCGTTTGATTGCTGGTACGAAGCAATAGGAAGATTGTGAGGGGCATTACATTGTGTGAGTATTTTGACACTTTAAAAAAAGGAGCAATCAATTGGCCAATAATAAAAATATGAGTTATTCGCAGTGGCTGGAAATGATATACACAGAGCTAAAATACATGTTAAGTTTTACGATGGGAACAAATTCTGAATCCTAACCCCTCAATGAACTCTGAAACCCTACTGTTCACAACAGTTACACACAAGGGGATGGAAAGAGAATACATAAGGGTGGGAAGAAAGTTATTTTTGAGCTTAGTGTACCCATGTGTGTGTATGTGTGTTTGGGTGTACCAGCAGGACAATGAGTCTGAGCAGGTCTGAGAAGGGGAGCGTCTCCTCTGCAGCTTCCCATAGAGGAGACATCACAACACATTTCACGCCGTGTGTGTGTGTCTGTGTGTGTGTGTGTGTGGAGACTACAGAGAAGCGCTTCAGGCATTAAAGGCATTGTACTGATAGGCTCATAGAAACACATTTTGGTCACCTGCTGACACACATAACACATATACACACTGCTCGCCGTAGCAAAGCTGGGGTCAGACTGTTAATGGGAGTATGAGGACAAAGAGACCAGTAGCTTAATCAATTGCACACACAGACTGGGCTGACCTGAGGGTTTCAACACACCATGATCATATTTATACTCGGTAATGCTTTCTGAGCATTTGTATTTCTATTCTGCTGTGTCTAACTCCTTCAAACACACATACACGCATATATCTATTAACAATCATACACACAAGCACATAGCATTTCCACACATCATTTGCTTTTCTCTATTGGACTAAGGACATAGTGTTGTGTGTGCATGCGCGTGCATATATATGTGAGGAGTGTACACAGATGCTGTGCTATGGTCTCCAGAGAAAGAAACCCACTGCTGTGCTCCGTGACTACCGAGGCACTGTGGGACTTGTGTGTGCCTGTGCAAGCAAGTATGTCTGTGGGTTTCATCTGGCCAACTTTGTGTGCAGAGAGAAAGCATTTTTACAAACACATGACAAAACACATATCACTGAAGAAAAGAAATGACTAAAGTTCGTAAAACTGTAAAAACAGTATCAAAAATAAAAACTGGCAGGGACGAGCTCTAGCTGACCCAGTAAGAGCATGCGCCCCATGTAGGCTGGGTCCTTTGCTGTGTGCCATCCACCATCTCTCTCGCACCTTTCCTGTCTATCAACTGTCACTCTGAAATAGAGGGGGAAAAAAATCATAAAAAAAAAAAACTGTATATAAAAAATGTTTTATATATATATATATATATATATATATATATATATATATATATATACACACACACACAGTCTATCTTCACATTAATGCAACAATCTACACACCAATACATTAAAACAAGATGTTTTATTAATCATTATTAATAAAACATCAGGCTTCTTATTTTTTTTTTTTTAAATCTAGTCCCCTCTGTTCCTTTGTTGACACATTACAGGGTAAGACTGCCACCTGGCCCCTCATCCCTAAAAACAGTGCAGTCCATAATGTATTCCCTGACTGAAGATTGAATTTTAAAGATATTCAAGTGGACACATGCACCATTTCCAGCCTGACGGGTGACAAGCCCAAAATATGGTAGGGCACCACCTTTTGTCAGACACTGTATCATGCTGTACAAGCTAACAATACCTGGTGTGCTGAATATTTGTTGGGTGCAGCGGTGCAAAACAGCAGCAAGGTAATTTTAGCTGAGGTCAGTGCTTGCAGGAGGTGTTTGCTCTCTCTCACTAAATGGCCATCTATGTGGTCATCTCTCTCACTCATTTTTGCCCACTTTCTACCTCTTCCCTTTTTGTCTCCCACTTTCTGCATTTGTTACTCCTCTCTGTCGTTGCCCAAACCTTTTGGAGTAATGGCTTTGTATTGAAATGAAGGCAAGGGTTTAAAATGCTGCAAAGCTACAAGGAGAAAGCAGACACTGTGAGAGTGTTAGAGAGACAAAGTGAGACTGTCACTGCACTGTCCATCTGCATACTTCTAATCCAATTAGTGAGTGTCTCAGTGGGTGAGATTCTGCACTGTGAGGGATGTGTGTGTGTGTGTGTGTGTGTGTTGTCAGAGAAAGCATAGAGGAAGAACTAGTGAGGTTGCCTCTGCCCGAGGACCCATTTCTCTTTTTTTGTGTATGTTGATCCATTAATACAAAAACACCGTTGCATCGTCCTCTCTCTCTCTCTCTCTCTCTCTCTCGCTCTCTCTCTCTCTCTTAGTTCGTCTCCCCTCATTGCTTTTTTCAAAATAAGGGCATTTTTTCACAACAAGCTTTTCTTAAAACTCAACTACTGGTTATTTATGGGGGAAACTAGTAAGCATCTAATCAGGAAGGCAATAGTGTTTATAGCTTAAATATTGAGTTAATGCGTAGGTTTGGGATGGTGACCTTGAGGGAAGGTTTAAAGTCATTGCGCAACAGTTTAAAAGTATCTTGGAACACAATGTATTTTTCCAAAAAATATTCCAATGTACCAGTCATTAGTTGTTAAGCTGGAATGATGCCAAGTTTTCTTTTTTGCTGATAGCAGAAATTACAGCTTACATCAACGGAGAGTAACACCTCAAATAATACTAACTAAGACCTGCGTGAATGTGTAATGTGAGAGGAACCCACAGGGAATTATGACCAAACTGTGGAGTCCCCTTCAGCTTTAAGGTGCCCTTCAGCTTGTTTTAGCTCATTATTTGGGCTTTTATTTCTGCAACTTTACGGTTACAGTTTTGGCTCATGCTCACTGCTCTCGACTTCGTCATTTGCAGACACAGCAGGCAGCTGTTGTCAGTTATAGACCCACTTTACGCTACCTTCTCAGCACAAAAAGGCAGACCGACAAGGTCGGCAACTAGCTAGTGAATGTGGGGGAGCATTTAGTTGCTATAGAGCCCTCAGGACTTGGTGGAGACCAAAATCAGAGCTATCGGGCATACATTTATCAGGTGGCCAGAAACTCTACTCCATGTCTGCTGGACATGTAAAGCCCAATTGTTTGCCAACGTATTTGCTATATAAACTTTATAAAGTGATAATATTTCATTGTTGGGTTTAAAAAGAAAACTTAAAAAACAAAAAAAATATTTGAGCAACTGAATATCACATGTTCACATCCACATTTTTCCAAAAAGTGCAGCTGACATCCAAATATAGTCCTGGTGTCACAGGCAGTCAAGGTGTTCTTTAAAAAAAGTTAAAGCCTTTACTTTCAACTGAGAAACAAGGTGGCTGACCCTGAACATAATTGAGAGTGAGATTTATTGCTTTAAATAACTGTGTCTAGCCTGATGAACGATAGAGAAAAGTAATAGAAGGTTAAAGATTATTCAAGGTGAAACACACGGGGGACAGAGAGGGAAGGAGCGAGTTAGTTGGAGTAAGTTTGTGAGAGGTGTCCTACTGGGAAAGACTTTGTTCTGCTAAAGAATAAAGGAGGAGGATGCTGATAGCCTGAAAAGTGATACTCCTCTCTTTATTGAAGTAGTTTGTTAATTCTTGTTCTTTCTCTCCTGCTCTCTCTCTCTCTGTCTCTCTCCCATTCTGTAAACAGTACCCTACTCCCTTCTGTATGTTCTGTCAGAATTAGCTCATCAGTTTTTAACCGATTACCTTGTGTTGTTTGTCTGCTATGCTCTGCTGCAAAGTCACTTATTAAGTCCGATAACACTCCAATCCTAATTCCCCGCTGTTTGTTTGTTTATTTGTGTGTGTGTGTGTGTGTGTGTGTCTCTTTGTGCTTGTGTTGTTGCACTGTTGTTACCCCCACACCCCCCACCCAACACAGCCGTGTCTGACAGGGTATCGTGGCATTAATCCCCAGCTCAGATTAACTGAATATCTTCATGTGCCTCCATTTTATTATTTACATTTGCTGTAATCCTGTTTTTCACCTTGCGCTCCGTCGCCTGGTATGTCTAAGTCAGGGAGCGGCGTATGAAACGACAACTAAGAATGCTGATGAGTAAAACATGGCTGCTAATACCAGTCTGCTGGGCTGACACCGCGATAGGGCCCCTGAGTGCTGCATGTCAAAAGTTTTCATGAAAAGTTGTACATGGAAGTTACAAGGTGGAGAAAAGAGAGTTGCGTGTGAATCCCTTTAATGATGATGTTGCCTCATTTTCTCTTATTCCAATTGCTATTGCTCTGTTTTTGTCCACTTTCACTTCTTACTTTATACTCTGCTTTTTCTCTTCATTTGTCTTTGATTTGCTTGTTTTGTCAACATTTATTTTGCTCTGTTGCTCTCAATTGTACTCCTCTTGTATTGTCTAGCTTTTCTCTTCCCCCTCATCTCAGTCTTTGTCCTCGGCTAAAGAACCAACTGCTGGTTTGTTCAGTTTGATTCATTACATCCGACCCTGCTCTGCTGTCTCTTGTCAAATAAAATTTTCCGCCCCCAACGTGGAGGTGAAGCAGGAAATCCGTTTAGTAAAAGTGGGATTTAAGGTTCTGGCAAATTTGGTCCGTGTACCTGTGTGTTTGTGCACATTGGTAAGAATTTGTGTCTTTTTGTTTTGTTTGTTTTCAGATGGGTGAAACTCTATTTTATGGCCCAGCTCTTGCTGAGAGAAGGCAGATGGAAAGAGGCTTTAAGGGGACAAAAAAGGGAAAAATGTCTCACAAAGTGTGTATCAACTTGGATATCCCACTATTATCATCTGCATCATTAGGCAGAAAACACTATCTGATGCAGATGCTAAAAGTTTTAATAATTAAAACTGAGCAGTTTAAGGTTGATAAGCCAAAACTAAAATGCAGAGCTTTTAGTCTTCTAAATGCATTAGTTACAGACAGTTAAGTAGTGTATGTATTAGCTATCATAGTGAAAATAAAGAAGTCGTTCCCAATCACGTCATGTTTGGATTGTCAAAGTGAGAAGCTTTTTGGCCTTTTTGTCAACAAAGTTAAACGGCTATTTAAACGTGATTTAATTTCTTTCCATCACCCTTTTGCTATTGCAATTTTGCATCAACAAATTGTAGCAATCTCCAATAGCTTTTGAGGCTAATGTTAGATACATTCGAAGTTTGTACGTGTACAAATACCAAAGCACATGGTCAGTGGTAGAAGGTGCCTGGAAGATTGGAACTTTTTTTAATTAATCTAAACCGGCAGAACTGACCTGGCTCCTGCATATGCATCAGTTGAAGTCTTGGGAGTTATGCTAAATCATTTTGTCAATGAATTAACTAGTTGACTGTCAAAAATTGAATCTTTGACAATTGTGATAACAAATTCATTCTTAACACTTATTAACCACACACAAATACCAAATATTTGTTTTTTACAGCTTCTGAAATTGGAGGATTTTCTGCTTTTTTGCTTTTTAAAGTAAAAATCATTGGGGTATATATATATACATGTCATAGTCACTGTCTTTTAAAGAAATATTTTGATAGTTTAGGCTCGACTTTAAGTGACCTAAGATCTTTAATCACTTAATCGAGGACATAATCTGAAGAAAAAGGAACTTGAGTATTAGACATTTTAGAACATTGAGTTAACATGCTCAAGACATTTTTATGTATTTCTCTCTAATGTTTCTCCCTGTCCTACACCGTTTAGTCTTTATTTTACACTTTCTCGCTCTATTGCTCTTGTCCCCTTTCCCCCAGCTGGCGTTTGAATGACGATTTTGATGTAGATTACACACACACACACACACACACACACAAATCCCACACACACACATACACAAAACGTAATTCCATCATACATGTGCCTTGCCAGCTGCTAAGCTTGGGAACGAGTCTTTTACCTTGAGGGGATTTTCCTTGTCATTCGTTGCAGGATTTTGGAGGGGGGGGGGGGGGGGCACTTTTTGATGATACAGCTAGTGCTCAGTAATACCTGTTATCAGAAAAAAGGCTGGTGTGACACACATTCTCACACACAGAGCCTATGTTTTGGAGATAGATGTAATAATGTATTTACATAATGCTAATGTAACACTTTTACCTGCAGAGGGCTTTATTCCTTACTACACACACTGACACTGTCAACATGATGGGGCTGGGGCTGGGAAATAAAGGGTGAGGAAATAGTAAAGGAATCAAAGGTTAGGACCACATTTTGCACTGCTGTTTTAACCCTTGTGTTGTCCTCCCATCAAAATGATGACAGTTAACCCTTTTGTTGATGCTTTTTAATAGATGTTTTTAACATTTTATAACGTTTTGTCCCTTTTGTAACACTATGTAACACTAATTTATTAACTTTAGTTTTAGAGTTATTTTTGGAATTTAGGGTCAATAAACCATATATAGGAAATGATACCTAATGTTTGAGTTAGAGAAGCAGAAATTAAGAATTATTTAGACTAAAATTAAAGGAATGTAGGTTGATGGATAATCATAGACTGGGATATGTCAACTTTTACTCAATACTATTTCAAAACCCCTTCAATTTTTTTTCTCCAAATGCTATACAATTGAATAAGACACCCCAAATGTAATGAAAGTAGAGATTTGTACTTGCCAAAGAGCGTTGTTTGGAATCAATCATGTTATTTTGGGTAATTAAAAAGAACATTGATGGAAAACGGACAACATGAGGGTTAAGGAGAAATAAATGAAACCCCTTCTGTTCTGATTATCCTCTAAAACTTCTGATTAAAACGTGCTTCTCCAAAGGATTACTGGAAGTGTGTTAGAAGTAAAAAGCTGATGCGCTGTAGTGGTTGGAACAGCAACAGGAGTCCCTCAGGATGCATTCACATTCAAAACGTACTTCAGCTATTTTGGATGTTTGCTGCTTTGCAAAGCTTTCACCTCTCAGTTTAAAGATGCAACGTTGCGTGGATGAGCCAAATATAGAGAGATTCTGGTGGGAGGAATGAGATTCTATCTGCCGTGCTTGTTACCGTGGCGAAGGAGAGGCCTTTTTTCTCATCAGATCTCCTTTCCTGCTCGGTCCTCTTCCTCCATCCTTGCCTCTTCGAGGTCTCTTTTCTGGCTTTCTTCTTTGCTGGCGTGTGTTCACAGGGTCTTTAACCAATGAAGACCTTCTCTCTCTTTGGCTTCCACCCCCACACTCTATTATGTGTCGTTGCAGTAGCGCTTGAATGTTTGGAAGCAGGGTGACACCTTCTCAATGGGGCCTGAGAGGCCCTCTGTCGCGCACACACACTTGAAAAGATGCAATGGCAATTGTGTGTGTGTGTGTGTGTGTGTGTGTGTGTGTGTGTGTGTGTGTGTGTGTGTGTGTGTGTGTGTGTGTGTGTGTGTGTGTGTGTGTGTGTGTGTGTGTGTGTGTGTGTGTGTGTGTGTGTGTGTGTGTGTGTGTGTGTGTGTGTGTGTGTGTGTGTGTGTGTGTGTGTGTGTGTGTGGTTAATATTATCTGTTATGTTCTCTTTGCAGGAAATATCACACACATGTTCCTTCTCATTTATACAGCTGTATCTGTATTTAACATTAACACATAATATTTAAGAGATGTCCTGAAGCCTTTTTGTTTCTATGCTCATGTTGCTTGTGGTGTTTTGTTTTGCATCAGGTCTCTGAGGTTTACTGTCATTACATGAAGCAGCAAATGATTGGCTTTAACATGATACACTGGGCTTTAGCAGGAAGAAGAGAGGATAGTGCTACACACACACACACGCACACACACACTCTTGAAAAAATGCATTGGCAATTCGTTTTGTGTGTGTGTGTGTGTGTGTGTGTGTTTGTGTGTGTGTGTGTGTGTGAGTATAATTAGCAGTGCTGTGACCTTGCATGCAACATCTGCATTATCTGTTATGTTCAATGCTCTTTGCAAGAATTATTACATTTATATACATTTTCTTTCTTCTTTTACACAGACCTTTGAATTTTCATAAGCTTTTTAAAGCTGTGTCTACATGTAAACACATTTATGTTACATATAATTGTCCATGAGAAAAAGGATGTACTGAAGCCTTTTTGTTTGTATGCTCATGTTGCTTTTGGTGTTTGTTTGCAATGGACAGGTCTCCATGGTTTAAGATGATTAAATGAATACACACACACACACACACACACACACACACACACACACACACACAAACACACATACACTTTAGCATATTCTTGGCTGCTGTAGCAGGTTGAAGAATGAATACCGTGACATTTTCTTTGATGTAGCCTACTCATAACTGAATAACCAGCTTTATACAAAAGAACTGTAGCTTTTGTTTGGTTTCACAAAGTTTCTCCATGTTGCTCAAAGGCATATTATATCATAGCCTATGCTGTGCTCTCGCTTAGAGACTTTGGGCCCTGTCTTTCACCCGGAGCAGCGTGGCGCAAACTCTGACACAAGTGTCTTGTGTAATCAGCTCCATTATTTTCTTGGCATTATCTTTTAGTTTTGCTATATTATGTGGCATCGCAATTCATTTCCCCTTTCTAATGTGTTGTCTGTTTCCTGAGCTTCTGATCTGTAGTAGTCAGTAATTGTGTGGCTAAAATAATAAATAATATAATTGTATTTGCCCATTGTAAACTAGGTAGATTCGATTTTTGGTAAGATAATATTACTAAAAATACTTGCTGGGTGAAGCAGTGACTGTCGGACCATAAAGGCAACCAAAATTGTGAGATGATTTGTTCAGCCAGAAAGACTAGTCAAGGGGTGAATCCCCGGCTGCCGTGTCCCATCTGCAAGTATTCATGCCTTGTTGCCCATGAATTTCCACTTTGCTATGCCCGCTGCGCTCAGGTGCAACTACCACTAAATCCCCAAACTATATGTTAAAAGCCCCGCAAGTAAAAATCTAAAGTAAATCACGCAATTTCATGTACCTTCCAAAACTGGGGAGTCTAAAGTCTTTGATGTGGGCCTATTTGGCCTCCAAGGTGACACGTCGGAGATATTCAAGACTTACACAGTACTTTGACACTTGGGTTTCAACAGACATGCTTAACCTTTGCTTTCTCTGCTATAAAAACTGTTCCATTAGAAATTCCACCCCTAAGTATCTCAAAAAATTGAAATGATGAGCTTCATGCTTTTATAAACTAATGACTTAAAAGGTGATTTAAAAAGAGTAAAATAGTTTGGTAGTATCTTTTTCTCAAACGCCGAGCTTACAGAAATTTTTTTTGTTCCAAACTAGAAATATACAGAATGCTGCTTCTAGAATTATGTTAAATGGCACTTGCAAACCAGACCCTATTCCAAACACACACACACACACACACACACACACACACACACACACACACACACACACACACACACACACAAACACACACTTACTTCCTTTATTGGCTTTATTCCACCTCTTTTAGCCAACACAATGTGGCCTAGGTCCAGTTTTCTGTGGGTGATGATGCCTTTAGGAATCATCAGACAGCTTTATAAACCTTGGCACTATCAGGATGTAGTTGGTTTTGATTTGTCACTTTACATTGCACATTTTGGCTACTTCCTACAGTAACGCTTGATTCAAAGGGTGACACCCCGGTGCTCACCTGGTGTGGGTATTAGACGCTGCTGATCAGCCGACTATACTACATGGTCTCCCCCATATAACTCCTAATTTCCACCGGTTGCGAAACAGCTGCGGATCCGCTCCGGAATGGCGGCGGAGTCATTAGGTTTCTATTAAAGTCAATAAGTGTATTTTCACTGACTGTGGAACTGCTGCGTTCCGACTCCGTCCCAGCTGCGTCCCAGATACGCAGAGCTTCTATTTTTAACGGATGCCAGAGAGCTCCGCAGCAAGTCAGCACACGACAGATAGTGAGGGACTGGAAGTCAAGCACAGAAACAATATAAAACATCAAGTTAATTTTCAAAATAAAATAAACTGTGCTCACGGTGGATCATATTTCCCTGTACTACAGAACACAGTACAGTTTTTTCCCCTTTACTCCTCTGGATGGAAACAAACCGTTGTTTTGGGGGTTCTATTCTACATGAATTTGCGAGATCTCGTGGGTCCTCGAGACTTCCCCTGTCAGTGATGGCCGCAGCCATTCCGCAACAAATCCGGACCTGGTGGTTGTTGATGGACGGCGGAGCACGAAGCCGACATGCAGCGGAGCCGATCTGCAGCCGTTCTGTAACCTGTGGAAATTAGAAGTAAGACTTCAGTTCATGATTTTACACCTTAAATGTAATTTGAGGACTCTGACAACAGATTGTGTCTTTTTGTCAGAGTGGTCCACCCCTACTCCCAAAAAACCAAAGTGAAAGGTTTTTTTGTGGGCAAAGACACTATCCTCTTTATTTGAGAAAAAGTATTGATCCCCCGGCTTTGAAAGAAAGTGGTGAGTAAAGGCGAGTCACAATCAAAGCAGGCAGCCCTTTGTTCTCCTAAGATGACCAAGTGTCTTTTCCACAGTGCTCAAGGGCTTTCTTTTCACTTGAGCGGCTACTTGAACAGGTGGCTGTGTGTAATTGTTTGACAGAAGTACAGATAGAACATGAGGGCGACAGAAGAGATTACAGATTATGACATTTGATCCTGCAAAGAAATTGTATTAATCGATACCAATAGAGTTCTTTCATGCCATAGGAAGTCCAACACAATTACTGTCCATTTAATCTTTGTGTTGTCCTCGGGTCAAACTGTTTTATTTAATCTTAAAGAATTTGAATTGTTTTTTTGTAAGGGTTTCAAAACAGTATCTGGACATGTACCCATCTATGATCCACTCAACATCCTCTGATCTTTACTATAAGTCAAAATTATTCATAATTTTTGCCGTGTTAACTAAAAACTTACAAATAATTGTAAAACCTATTGATAAACCAGCTCAGGTTTAAAAAAACAACAACGCCAAAAGCATAGAAAAAGTGACCAAAAAAACAGAAAAAACAACGTAAAAACGCACTAAAAAAATCAATTTTGACGTGGAGGTGCAAGTTCCTGGTTAACGGGAAGACAAATCCTCCTTACAATGTGATTCGGCACCACCTAATTTCTCTCTTTCAAGTTTTATTCTTGTCCTCAGACATAACTCTACAGGAGTTCAAATCCTACAGTAAGTGCCGAATAATTGTAATTATTTTACAGTTTGTACTGCCACTGAAGGGCTGAGCGAGGGAAAGACAGTGCCAGGTGGCCTTCTGTAATTAAGACCCCTTAAAGTTTGCCTGATTACGTCTGTTCACTTCTAGCTCCTTCTGAAAGTCATGAATTTTGAAATGGCACAAGGTCTTCCTATAAAGAAAGCTTCAACCTCATTTACCCATAATTTAATTTGTTAGATGCCATTACATGATGCCTTCCCCTTTAAAGACAGGGTTGGTCAATATTTCCAATATACACTTTTTCTATATTGTTTCAAATAAATAATTTATGGGCTCTGAAAAAGATCGGTTGGGGGCGGGGGGGAAGGGGGGATGTTAGACGGAGCCCCGAGGAGATGCTTTTCAACATTACCAACCCTGCTTTTAAGGATGTTTTTGCGATGTTAAGAAACATCGAGAGGGTGATTGTGTCTATTTGGCCATCTGAACACAAGTTTGTTTTTTCCCAAACTTCAAAGACACTTGAAATGTTTTCATCTGAGCACACTAAAGACATACTGATCCATTTCTAATCAAGACACTCTTGCACCAGTTAAAGAACCCAGAGGTTTTTTGTTGATGTTTTTTTACTTGCCGAACTTAAAAGTTTGAGTTGATTTAAAAATGAAGTTGAGCGAGGTAAGTATAACAAGAGAATAACATGGAGGAAAAAAAGCAAGAGAATATAAGCAGCAGTTTTGCAGATAAAATGGATTCAGTCTCCTTTAATATGTGTTTGGGGGATTGAAGAGATGGTGAATGAGTGTGGAGGGAGGAGACATCTATATAGCAGCTCAAGAAGATGGACTTGTCCATCAAAATGAATGTGCCCGATAGTTACTGATAAATCTTTTTGCAAGCTTTTCTTTCTCTGGGAACCAAACACAATCAATACAAGTGCAGCTCATCATACTTAAAGGTCCCCATTTTATCCTCATTTTCAGATTGATATCTATATTTTGCTCTTCTCCTAGAAAAGGTTTTAAAATGGCCCATGGTAACCGTCTTCAAATGGATTGATTTATCTGACCAGCACTCCAAAACCCTGATATATTTAATAGACAGTGATAGGAAACACCTTTTGATAAGGTGAAAAACAATATTCTCTGTAATGTTTTAAATAGAAATTTACATTTTAATAAAAGTTGATTGTCAAAATGGAACCCCTTTTCACTCAAATGGTAATTTAATTCAGAACTAGTTCTGTCAGTTATTACGCACATTACAAATACATGTACATACTGCATGTTTTGTATGTGTAAGGTGTTTTTGTCATTTGGCAATGTTCTGCAATTTTTATTGGCGGAGCCTGTTGGCCGACGGCAGTCATTTCTGATCTCAGGTCACTTGGCAAAATCACAACATGCTGCTTTACTAACAGCCACTTTTATTTGTCACCTGTCTGTTCCAATGTTTTCTTCTGTTGCACTCCCTGTGTAATGCTTTGTTTGCTAGAGGTAAATAATGCAAACACGGGTGAGATCTATAAGTTGCTAATGCAAAAAGCAATAGCAGAAAACCACATGGTGTGCATGTGCATGTTTTGTAAGTCTGTGCTGTTGATCCTAATTCACAACATTAGCACCAAGTCTCCTGAGAATCTATGATGATCAAAGTTAGCAACCCCCGGCTAATTGATTTCAATGAAGGCCACATTAATACTTCACTTGGTAAATGACATCAACCTGCAGACGGCGGTGCTTGGTGGAGGCGGATGGGGGGGGTACAGTCAAAGTTTTTTTTAATGAGATCAGTGCTTTCCTTCCTGTTTTCCCAGATGGTCACAGTAGTGTGTGTGTGTGTGTGTGTGTGTGTGTGTG